>NC_085879.1:51367709-51552709 GCF_034702125.1 Engraulis encrasicolus
TGGCCAGAGGGAGCCGTGTCACGACTACAAGACTGCTTTGAAACCACAGATTGGGACATGTTCAAAACAGCTGCCACCCACAGCAACCACACTGACATTGAGGAGTACACAGACACCGTGACCTCCTACATCACAAAATGCATTGATGATGTTACAGAAATAAAACGCATCACCACCAGGGCCAACCAGAAGCCATGGTTCACAGGAGACGTTCACAGACTGCTGAGGGCCAGAGACAAAGCCTTCAGAGCAGGAGACGTATCTGGCCTAAAAGCAGCAAGGGCAAACCTGTCCCAGGGCATCAGGAAAGCAAAAAAGGAATACTCGGACAAAATAACAACACACTTCAAAGACAGCAGAGATGCACAGAGCCTGTGGCAGGGCATACAGGCCATCACGGACTATAAGCCCACACCACGAAGCTGTGACAACAACACCTCTCTGCTAAACGACCTGAACAGTTTCTTTGCCCGTTTTGAAGCACAAAATTACACTCATCCACAGAAAACCCCCCCTCCCCCAAATGATCAACCCCTGTACCTGTCCTCTGCCAGTGTGAAGAGGACACTGGCCACCATCAACCCACGCAAAGCAGCTGGCCCAGACAACATACCTGGCCGAGTGTTGAAGGATTGTGCAGAAGAGCTGAAGGATGTCTTCACAGACATCTTTAACATCTCTCTGGAGCAAGCAGTCATCCCATCACTTTTCAAAGCTGCTACCATCATACCCGTGCCGAAGAAATCATCACCATCATGCTTCAATGACTACCGTCCTGTAGCACTGACGCCCATAATCATGAAGTGCTTCGAACGGCTAGTCCTGTCACACATCAAAGCCACCCTACCCCCCACCCTGGACTCCTACCAGTTCGCATACCGAGCCAAGCGATCCACGGAGGATGCAATCTGCTCTGCCCTCCATCCAGCCCTCACCCACTTGGACAATAAAGACTCATATGTGAGAATGCTGTTCATTGACTTCAGTTCAGCATTCAATACCATAATACCACAACAACTCATCAGAAAACTGGACAAACTAGGTTTCAGCACCTCCCTCTGCAACTGGCTGCTGGACTTCCTGATGCAGAGACCACAAGCAGTACGGGTAGGGAATAACACCTCAAGCACCCTGACCCTGAGCACGGGGGCTCCGCAAGGTTGTGTTCTCAGCCCCCTGCTGTTCACGCTGCTGACACATGACTGCACAACGACACACAGCACTAACCATCTAGTGAAGTTTGCGGATGATACAACACTGGTGGGCCTCATCACTAAGGGCGATGAGACCCACTACAGAGAAGAAGTAGACCTGCTGGCCAGATGGTGCAAAGACAACAACCTCCTGCTGAATGTCAACAAGACCAAGGAGATTGTTGTCAACTTTCAGAGGGTCCAAAAACAACTGCCACCACTGACCATCGACGGTGATGCTGTGGAGAGAGTGAGCAGCACCAAGTTCCTTGGAGTGCACATCAGCGACGACCTCTCTTGGACCACCAACACTACATCACTGGCGAAGAAGGCCCATCAGCGTCTCTACTTCTTGCGCAAACTAAAGAAGGCAAGTGCTACACCCTCCATCATGACAACATTCTACAGAGGAACCATAGAGAGCGTCGTGTCCAGCTGCATCACAGTGTGGGGAGGAAGCTGCACGGAGAAAAACAGGAAGACACTCCAGCGTGTTGTGAACACAGCGAAGAAGATCATTGGAGTACCACTCCCCTCCCTGCAGGACATTTACACCGCACGCCTCACCCGAAAAGCACTGATGATCATCAAAGACACAAGCCACCCTGCACACAAACTGTTCAGCCTCCTGCCCTCTGGAAAGAGGTACAGGCGCCTCCGTTCCCGTACCACCAGGTTTGCAAGCAGCAGCACGATGCATCAAGCAATCAAGATACTGAACACTCAACCCACTCTCCCTTCACTGTCAGCCTCTAGCCAGCCAGGCCACTGACAACGCTCCCCCCCCTCATCCCCACCACCATATCTGCGACTGAACATTCCACCTGCACTACTACATCTGTGACTGAACTTTCAACCTGCACTAACTCAAAACATACACACACACACACACACACACACACACACACACACACACACACACACACACACACACATACACACAAGCACACTGCACTTTCTGCACTAAACCCAAACATACACACACTGACACACAACTCATACTCACACACATACACACACACACACACACACACACACACAGGTACACACACACAGACGCACACCGCACTTTCTACCTGCACTAAACACACACACACACACACACACACACACACACACACACACACACACGCACACAAAACACATACAAACACACACACACACACACATACTGCTGCTGGTGTATTTAAATAAAACCTTTTTTTTTTTAATTATTTATTTTCTTCAAATGCTACTATTACTGTGTCAGAACGCTATAAAGGACTTTTAGAAAAAGCACAACAAAATACCTCCTCTTAATGTATGTTCTCTACAAGTCTTCTGTTGTCCAGTCTTGCACTTTAAATGTCTGTATGAGCAATGTCTACGTCCATACTGTCTATGTCCATGTATGAGTACTGTGTATGTCTATACTGTCTATGTCCTTACCTAGATTAGTCTATGTCTGCATGGGAGAGCAAGAAACGCAATTTCAAATTCTTTGTATGACCAGTGCATGTAAAGAAATTGACAATAAACTTGACTTGACTTGACTTGACTTGAATAATAAATATTTATTGTTAATACGTATTTATTTAAATTAAGAAAAGCATTAACTGTGACTAAAATCTGGTAGTCGGACTCGTCACTGTTTTTTAACATCCTTGGTGGGCACCTCAGAAGCTCCTGGAGGGCTACCTGGTGCCCGCGGGCACCACGTTGGTGACACCTGCTGTAGGACCTGGGGAATGTAGGGATGACCCCTTTATATCAATGGCCATGTGTTAAAGCAGGGATGTCAAACTCAGGCCTGGGGCCAAATGTGGCCCGCAGAGTCATTTTATTTGGCCTGCGAGATCATTTCAAATGTGTATTACAGTTGGCCCCCCTACACATTAATGTATTTTAATATGACTTGATCATGACATTTTGGACGTCAAATGCTCATACAAGTGCATCAGTGATCAGTCTTCCACTCATTTACAACAGACTGCAGGCACATATGAACTACAATAGCAAGAAGATCATTGGAGTACCACTCCCCTCCCTGCAGGACATTTACACCACACGCCTCACCCGGAAAGCACTGATGATCATCAAAGACACAGGCCACCCTGCACACAAACTGTTCAGCCTCCTGCCCTCTGGAAAGAGGTACAGGCGCCTCCGTTCCCGTCCCACCAGGCTGGCAAGCAGCTCAATGCACCAAGCGATCAAGATACTGAACACTCAACCCACTCTCCCCCCACTGTCAGCCTCTAGCCAGCCAGGCCACTGACAACCCCCCCTCATCCCCACCACCACCATATCTGCGACTGAACATTCCACCTGCACTACTATATTTGTGACTGAACTTTCAACCTGCACTAACTCAAAACATGCACACACACACACACACACACACACACACACACACACACACACACACACACACACACACACACACACGCACACTGCACTTTCTGCACTAAACCCAAACATACACACACTGACACACAACTCACACACACACATACACACAGACACACACACACACAAACACGCACACAGACGCACACCGCACCTTCTACCTGCACTAAACACACACACACACACACACACACACAGACACACACACACACACACACACACACACACACACACACACACACACACACACACACACACACACACACACACACACACACACACACACACACACACACACACACTGCTGCTGGTGTACTTGATAGACCTTTTTAATATTTATTTTCTTCAAAATGCTACTATTACTATGTCAGAACGCTATAAAGGACTCTTTAGAAAAAACACAAAAGCACAACAATTACCTCTTAATGTATGTTCTCTACAAGTCTTCTGTTGTCCAGTCTTGCACTTTAAATGTCTGTATGAGCACTGTCTATGTCCATACTGTCTTAAGTCCATGTATAAGTACTGTCTATGTCTATACTGTCTATGTCCTTACCTAGATTAGTCTATGTCTGTATGGGAAAGCAAGAAATGTAATTTCAAATTCTTTGTATGACCAGTGCATGTAAAGAAATTGACAATAAAACCTACTTGACTTGACTTGACTTGACTTGACAATAACTGCTGGGATTGAGTGTTTAAGATGTAAGCATTTGAGTTTTGTAAGCATGTGCGCGCATGCACAATTTCAACACATTTTGAATTTTGAGTTCGGCCCGCGACTTCGTCCCAGATTTAGACTTTGGCCCACTGTGAACTTGAGTTTGACACCCCTGTGTTAAAGGGTTAAGAGAAAACATGTCATCTTTATGAGATGTGCTAGAAGAAGTCTGTGGTCATAGCAACCCAGGCTGGGAGCTTGCATCACATTATTTAGCCTCTAGAACGTTTAAGAGTTTTATGTTTATTGTTTCTGTTCCAGAACCTCATATAGGCCTGTAGCCACATAATGCACAAAGTTCCACGGTAATCATTGAAATAGTCACTGGGCAGTCATGGGTAAGCTAACTTAGGGCATCAGACTTGGACCTTACGCCTCTAAGAACCGTCGTCCCAACCTACGTGGACCTTATGACTCTACAATTAGGGGTGGGCGATATGGGCAAAAAAAATGTATCTCGATAAGTTTTAGAATTTTCACGATAACGATAATTTGACGATAATTTCCAAAAACACTTGCAAAAATCAGTAGGGCCTATTTCAGGAGGGGGGCGGGGGTAATCAATGTGTTTGAATTGTACTGTATGGGAATTTGGCAGGGCAGGGTGAGTAAAGCAGAACATTTGTAGGCCTATGTAGCCAAAACTGCATGTTACCAAGAGGTCTGCATAAATGGCATGTCTACACTAGGCTACATCACAAAGCATGGCAGTATAACAAAGCTACACATTTATGCTGTCTATTATTTGAGCACGATTCCAGACTAATTTCAATTCTGCACTGGAGGTAGTAGTGCTGCATTTGTGCTGTAGGCTAACTGGGGAGGGACAGAGAGTTGGGAGAAATGCTGTGCTGAAGAGCTTTTGAATTTAATAACATGCATATGCTCTGGTCTGTAAAGTAATACTTCATCACTTTGCATGAAAACATATCCATGTAAATAAAAAATAGTTTTATAATGTATTGCTTATGACAGCCATTTTTGACTGGGAAAGTGCATGGATAGGAAACTAGGGCAGCTGCAAATTGCGTGTTGAATTTCACACATTGTAATTTAACTCACTGCGCCAGTCTAACTGAACAGTACTTGTCCACCTAAACAGTTATGCTATCTATACATGCAGGTGGGTGTTTGAGTAGTGAGTAACAGCAGAGACGGTCTTATACGAGACGAATCACTCATGAAACCTTCCATAGGAATGAACGAGAGCATTTGGCTACGCGAACATGGCGTTTGCCGGCGTCACTCCCACCTGTCCGGTAACGAGAGCCAATTGCTTGCTGAGCTGCGCTATCACTTATCCAATCGTCTCGATGCCTCGACGCAAGTGCAAACGTAAACCTTTACGACTGCTCGTACCTAATCGGTTTGTTTGCTGGCGGCCATGTGGTTTGTTTGCCGTCCGTGGAAACGTCATTGTGAATTGGGCAGAGAGCGCATCTCGACCATTAATCACCTTTCTGCGCCCATCCAAAATGCAGGAGCAAGACAAAGGGACAGATATAATCACGGAAACAAAAGCGGCCGTGTGCATACATGTGCACACCCGTTGTGGTTTTTCTTATGGTTGAAAACAAATAAGTAAGAAAAAGCAAAACGGGAGCAAGTCTGCAAGACATTCAACTTTGATCAGTTTAGCTTTTTTTCTTGTATTTTTCACCGTTGGTCATAGCTATTATCAGTTTAGGCAACAACATGATATCACAGTTTAAAACAACAATTTTGAGGCAGGCTAGCCTAGGCCTACATCATTAATTTATTCAATAGCCATTTTTTTTTTAATTACTGATGAGCAGGGACGACCATTGTGCTTACTGCTTTGGCTATCAGAAAATAAATCCAGTGTCTTTTCTGTACAATGACCGGAGAATGCATGGATGCCCGTTTGACAGCCGGCCGGAAGAGGTGAAGTCCACGCAACTTGCACCCACCTGCCGCAAAACAGAACGTTGTCGTGGAATGTGGCGCATGCGCAGATCAAAAATAGCATAAAGAAAAACGCTGTTTTAAAGTGTTACTTTCATGTTTCGGTCATTCTAAGACGGCCATTAAACCCAATTTTTCATTGTGATTCCAACCATATGAGTTGTGTATCGCTGTGTTGTCCCACTGCCACTCAACATTATTTCCCCCATTCATTCTTATATACCCCATCACTGACTAATCTCAAATAGTCAGTTTGAGGCGTAGCCAAGATGGCCGCCGAGTGATGGGACTTATGGGAACAGACTTTGGTAACAGCCACTAATAGTTGTAGAGAACAACATTGCTTAGCCTAGTTCGCTAACTAGCATGCTAACTAGCGATTTCTCAGACCAGAGACAAAGCTATTTATCTTCCTAGCTATTTGGCTTTCCATAATCACAGACGGCTGCTAATTAAAGCACATAGTTTAAAAACGCCCTCAGCATCATGCAATGGCTGGTTTAATGGTTGAATTCCTCATGTAAATCCACCATTTGGATAACAGCAACTCTCCTCCACTGCCCAGCAGCAGCAGCGCTGCACGAGTGACACACGGAAATCTATCTCTCCCTGTCTGGCAAAACGCTGCAGCCTGCCCCCCCCCTCAGTACTGTCTGCTCATTGGTTCACAGACTTTATTCTCCAGTTCACAACAACATTACTATTGGCTGAAAGGCTTGGCTGTCGTTGCTGTCTGAATGAGTCCTGTCACAGCGTTTTTGTTGATTTTAGCGACTTCATAAAAATATCTCGATTAGTGGTGGGCCGTTATCGGCGTTAATGTGCTGCGATAATGTGAGACTCTTATCGCGCGACAAAGACAATATCGCACGTTAATTTATTCTCAAAATATGGATTTGGGGTTTGGGGATGCGCGTCACCATAGCGTTCGATTGACAGACGCTTTCAGACTGCCCCCCAGTCGCTTCGCCTCTCCACCTGTTGCTCAGCAGACCAAATAAATATGAACAGTGTTTGCATGCTGTAAACATTAATCTCTCTGCCGTGGTATGTGTTGTTTTAGTGCTTTTTCATAAGTGATAGACTAGAGAGACGTTCTTGTTTGAGGTGAAGCAGACATTATTGTGTAGGCCTAGGCTACCAGCCCGACATAGCCTACATTTCCTCACGCATTGCATGGAACACAAACAACAGTCCTGTTCCAGAAATCTTGCCTGTGCCATAATTGCAAAACATTGTACATTGTACACTTTGAAGATTGTCAAACTGAAACTGTCAATATCTACTCTCGTGTTATGATCGCGCATTTGCGACTGATGTCAGACGGTAATACACCTTGCGGTTGTTGCGCTTGATATAGCCAACCTCACGGTCGTCGCGCTTCACTTTTTTTTTTTTTTGCAAACTGAATTCATTTGGAGTTGTAACTCCGCTGGCATTTTAACGCAGAGAACAACTGTCAGGTTAGGCCAAATCGATGTGGGCCAGTACTTTAGGGTCTAGAACTAGCTCTAGAAATCTAGTAGCCTGGCTCTGACTTGGCTGTACCTGCTGCGCAGCTCCTCCCTCTCTAAAGGAGCCGGTGCCCCTTTTAACAGTCAGTGGCAGATTCATTCTCTCTCTCTCTCTCTCTCTCTCTCTCTATCTCTCTCTCTCTCTGCCCATTAGAAATGCTGAATTGTGGAGGTCATTTTGTTTAAATAGTCTAAATGTTTGATAGATTTATCTGTATTTGCCTCTACAATTTATAGCACTGTTCACTTTGAAATGTCAGTATATTATGATTGTAAATGCTTCCTAACATATTCGAAAGACTTTTCAAATATTGCAGTGATTTTTTTTCATCACCAAATATCAACCATTTTTTGATGATGAGATGCATTTTGGGAAAAAGAGATGAGCTCTGGTCTAAAGCGCCATCTTAAGAAACCCCCTAGGTTTTTTCCGTCATTATTTCGCTAGCATGCCTATTCTGAATGAGCCATTTTGATATAGATTAATCTAGATTAATTTCATAATTACAGTGAGATTAATCTAGATAAAAAAAAATAATCTATGCCCACCCCTAATCTCGATATTGCAAAATTACTCATCGTCAAAACAACATTTACGATAATTTCGCAGACGGTATATATCGCCCACCCTTATCTACAATCTCTATCTATCTCTTCTTCCTCTGCCTTCTTGCTGTTTCTGCCTCTCCTTTCTACCTCCATATCTAACTATGATGTTTTTTCCCATTTGTTAAGCACTTTGAGTTGAATGCCTTGTATTAGGGATGCACGATGTATCGGCATCGGCCAATATTTGACATTCCTCAACACATTGGATATCGGTCCGATGGGTAAAACTGGGCCGATGTTAACGCCAATGTTTTTTTTATATGTTACGGTTCTAAAAGATTGGACTTGACGGTGACTTTGATTGTTTGTCTTCTAGTTGGTCTCCATTTTTTATCTAATTTCATCACAGGCAGTTAAAGTGTTTTTGGAAATAAGTGGAAATTCAGTTTGTTTGCATCATTGTCAGTCTGTGTTAAATGTTATCTCTGTAAAAAAAACAAAAAAAACATCGGTATCAGTTAATATCGGTTATCGGCCAAAACCGCAATATCAATATTGGATATCGGTATCGGCCGAAATTTTTCGTGCATCCCTACCTTGTATGATACAGTGCTATACAAATACAATTATTATTATTACAATTATTATTATAAAAAGTGTGAATCATTATTTTTGCAATTAGCTTTATGTTTTGCCCGTTGTTGCATAATTAATGCACACATATTAAATAGTAAATTACTGTCAAAGTTTCAAATTGATCTCTCATTGTTTAAAATTTTAGTTTATTCCCCAAGTATCTCCTACATTGTCTCCCTATGGGAAAATGAATGGGAAATCTCCAACTTTGAAATTGAAAAAAAGTATGTTCAACTAAATATTAAGCTGTAGATTTGTAATATGTTATTTAGACAAAGCTAGGGATTACAAAAAACTTGGAATGATTACTATTGCAATTAGTCCCGGGTCGAACACTAGATTGACTGGCCTAAAAGGTTGCCGTTTTGATTCCCGACCCGCCAGGTTGATGGGGGGAGTGATTAACCAATGCCCTCCCCCATCCTCCTCCATGACTGAGGTATCCTGAGCATGGTACCGTCCCGCCACTATGCCCCCTTTCGGTGAGGCATAAATGCAATTCCGTTGTGTGCAGTGTTCACTTGTGTGCTGTGGAGTGCTATGTCACAATGACAACGGGAGTTGGAGTTTCCCAGGTGGGCTTTAAGTTTCCCAGTTGGGCTTTAAAAGGTTTTACATAAGCACTTTTTCACCTTCCAAAATAACAAAAACACAAATATGGCTCCTACAACCACTGTACTAGGGCCTTTAATAATACATTACTACCATAGTACTACACCACTATGACAGTACACAGGGCCTTTAGTAATACATTACTACCATAGTGCTACACCACTATGACAGTGCACAGGGCCTTTAGTAATACATTACTACCATAGTACTACACCACTATGACAGTGCACAGGGCCTTTAGTAATACATTACTACCATAGTACTACACCACTATGTATGGAATAGCGGACGACGAGGTGTCCCGATATCAAGGGAAATAATGGACGAGGCGGAGCGTTCTACACAGCCCGACGGCGCAGCCGAAGGGCTGTTCGCTTCGCCAAGTCCATTTTCCCTTGATATCGGGACACCTCGAGGGCCGCTATTCCGCTTATCACCCGGTTACCAGCATGTAAGTATTAATTTATTAATATGTTCATCTAAGGCTTCGTGAGAAAGTAGATTCACCACTGCGCTTGGTACGTTGCCATGGGCACCACTTTCTAATCAAGTGAGACGCGCCTCTATCGGAGGCATGTAAGGACGCGCGCAGAATGTTGGTGACTTGACAACCAAATGCGATAGAATTGACGACTGGGTTTTTGACTTGACAACCAGATGCGATAGAATTAGTAACGGGGTCTTGACTAGACAACCAGATGCGATAGAACTAGTAACGGCACTTCGCCAGAAAGTTAGAGAAGAAGCAACTTGGACGCCCGCATGACATCATAGGTGTCCTGCTACCGGGGAATAAAGGACACCTGCTCAGCCAATCAGAAGACGTTGCGTCTGCTCACTGGGTGATAAGACAGTACACAGGGCCTTTAGTAATACATTACTACCATAGTACTACACCACTATGACATCACGCAGGCCCTTTAGCAATGCATTATTACTTGGTCCTTGCCCTTCTGGTTACTAGTAGTGTGGATCGGCACTGCCCTCAGGATCCAATTCGATCACGATTCGGGAGGTAGCGATTCGATTTGATCCTATGCGATCCGATCCGATTCAATTCTACAATGCATTACATTTCTACTGAAAGCAAAGCAAATGTTTAATCAGTCGTGATGAGGTAATACAAGTAGTCAGATACTGAGCCACAATTTATTGGCTGTTTTCTGTATCAGTCTGTATCAGTCTTGCAATGTTTTGAAGTGCTTTTATTTAATTTAACTTTCATTTCCTCCCGAAATTTCCACGGAAGTAATTGAAACTTAAAAAAAATTGCCGGATCGATTCTGGAACTTGCCGGATTGATTCTGGATCGTCCATGCCCCGCATCGATTCGGATCGCCGAATCGATCATTGTTGAAACCACCAGTGCTTACAGTCAATTTATAACAAGGATAATTTGTTTTATAATACGGTGCATTACATTATTACATAATGTGTGGAATATGACACGACAGAGTATTATTCAGTGTAAGTATTGGACAGGTTTTGTGTACAAAGTAGACAAATATACTAATAGAGCTCGAAAGTGACGTCACTTCCCCCGATTTCATGGGACCTCAACAGCGTTTTTAGCCGAAAATCGTAGCATGTAATCCAATGGCGTTATTCAAATGATATTTCGATCCCCTTCGAGTTGTGCCACGAGCTTCATATATGTTGTTTCTGATATTTTTGCTTAATTTTTCCTACGAACCCCCAAACTTTTTTGAAAGCTGTGTTTCTTCACATTTTTCATGCCGACGGCCTCGGAACAAAACATTGATACTTCTGCATGAATAATCTTTATCTAGCCTCTTAAACAGCATATTTGTAGCCCAGCGCATATCATGACTGAGATCAGAAGATATTTACTCTCTACCATGTTGTTAGATGGTCAGCTTAGGTCCCGTGAAACGCGGAACTAAGGGGCGGGACTTTCGAGCTCTATATGTGTCAACCGTGTTGTGATGATGGATAGTGATCTCAGTTTCAGTGCTCATGGCAGACACATAACAAATTCTAAAACTGAGAAACATAGCTGAGATTAGATATTTTGTAGCCCTGCCGTGGCCAACCGGTAGGGCACTCGCCTGCCATGCGGCTGACCAGGGTTTGATTCCCGGCCCGGGTCCTTTGCCGACCCCTCCCCGTCTCTCTCCTAATTCGCTTCCTGTCCACCTCTCACACTGTTCTATCAAATTAAGTCGAAAAATACCAAAAAAATAGATATTTTGTATCTAAGGAGGATATGGAGAAACTAATCCATGCCTTTATATCCTGCATAGTTGCAGAGAGTATAGTTTTTTATGTACCACTAGCAATGGGCGTGTTGAGAGAGAGAGAGAGAGAGAGAGAGAGAGAGAGAGAGAGAGAGAGAGAGAGAGAGAGAGAGAGAGAGAGAGAGAGAGAGAGAGAGAGTGTAGATGTATGTGTGTGTGTGTGTGTATGTGTGTCTGTGCGGAGAAGTGAGGAGTGATCAACTTGTGGTCCCCTTCTTTTTTCAATGGACACTTGACCTTGTTTTTGTCTTCTTCTGGACCATACGCAGTCTACTGACACTCCTTTTGGGCACTTTTTGACTATTTGACCGCCCTCTCCTCTGAGAACACTGTGTGTTTGTGTGTGTGTGCACACACGCGAGTGTCATGTGCCTTTGGCTAAATGTATGTGTGTGCTATATAGTTAAAGGGACACTGTGTGAGATTTTTAGTTGTTTATTTCCAGAATTCATGCTGCCCATTCACTAATGTTACCTTTTTCATGAATACTTACCACCACCATCAAATTGTAAGTATTCATTGTGACTGGAAAAAATTGCACTTTTCATACATGAAAAGGGGGATCTTCTCCATGGACCGCCATTTTGAATTTCCAAAAATAGCCATTTTTAGCTGCAAAAATGACTCTACTTGAACCATACTAGAAAATATGTGTTTATTACTTAGAAAACGTTCATGTAAAGTTCGAATTTGGCAATTGGCAACCCAGTTTCAATGAGCAGCATAGTTGCAATACCCTTTTTGACCATTTCCTCCACAGTGTCCCTTAAAGTCCTCAGAGTCTATTCTGCTGGTTGTACCTATGGTAACAATCCAGACAGGGTGAAATGGCATTTAGCCATTATGCTGCCAAATGATGGAACAAATGCTCTCCTCTCAGTCCAAGTTAGAATGTCCCCAACAGTGGCTTGCTTTCAACAAAAGAGTTTTATTTTCATCTGCTTTTAATGACGTTGTAAAAAAGCCACTAATCATAGGATCATCACAGTCTTTTGACCGTCACAGTGCATTGAGATGATTATTTAGAAGTTAGAAATTATTTTTTTTGCTTTCAATGATTTAAAGTTTTCTTTAAAGAAATAACTCAAGTTTGGATTCAAGACTGTTTATTTCTGTAATGTGAAGGTACAGCTGGCATGTGCGCCTCAGTCTTTCATGAAGAGTTTCGCTTGGTGCCTAATTGCAAAAGAGTAGTTGAGGAAGGAGAAAAAGGGAGTCTCACACAGGAGCTGGATGCAGCTCAGAGAAAGTTTATTGAAAAAGCCAAAGATAAAGACAAGTCAAAGACAATGGGGTATCTGTCAAACAAACATTAAACTAAACTACAAGTGTTTCAAGGCTTCAAGGTTCAAGGCTAGTGAGTCACCTGCGCTAGCATCACTCATTTACAACACGCAGTAGGCTAGTAATTCTGGATTATAACAATATAGCAACAAGTAGGCCTAATAGGTAAATCCAGTATGATAGTAATTCTGGATTACAACAATATAGCAACAAGTAATAAGTAAATCCAGTATGCTAGTAATCCTGGGCTACAACAATATAGCAACAAGTAATAATTAAATCCAGTATGATAGTAATTCTGGATTATACCAATATAGCAACAGGTAATAAGTAAATCCACTATGCTAGTAATTCTGGATTATACCATTATAGCAACAAGTAATAGGTAAATCCAGTATGATAGTAATTCTGGATTATAACAACAAGTAATAAGTAAATCCAGTATGATAGTAATTCTGGATTATACCATAGCAACAAGTAATAAGTAAATCCAGTATGATAGTAATTCTGGATTATAACAACAAGTAATAAGTAAAAAGTAAATGGCAATGAGCATGGAAGAGAATGGTGGCTGTGTCCATTTATCTGAAGCTCAATTAAGTGTATGTACTGCTCTTGTGGATACTATTGATGTTAAATAACAAATGTAAAAGTATCTGGTAGTTTTCTTTAGTGCTTACATTGTTCTTAAGTGCAGTATGTCACAAAAGTGAGTACACCCCTCACATTTTTGCTGATTTGTAAGTGTATCTTTTCATAGGACAACGTTAAAGAAATTGAACTTTGACACAATGATTAGTGATCTGTTAACAACATATATAACCACTTAAAGTTGTTGTTCACTCACAAAAAATCAAAATACAGCCATTACTGTCTGGAACTAGCCAGATGATACTTTTTTTTGTAAAACTCACTTATTTACCACCACACATGCTTGACACCATCTCAAGCGGATTTGTTTATCTTGGTCTCTTCAGACCACACGACATGGCTCCAGACATCCATATCCTTGGTCTGTTCATCTCTCTTGAGACCAAGGTAAATAAATTTGCTTTAGATGGTGTCAACCATGTGTGTTGGTAAACAAGTGAGTTTTATGAAAAAAAGTTAATAATCTGGCTAGTCAAGCATGGTAGTGGGACTCACATGGTTTGGGGATGTATAAATGCCGTCAACATTGGAAATCTGAATTAGACCTACATGAAACATGCATGTCAACATGCACTGTGACAACGGTGGCAGAACATGATACTCTTCATAGGATTTCATTCAAATCTCACACCAATGTATTTCAACCAGGTGCAGACTCAAAATGTAAAACGTTCAGTGTAAAGAAAGGTTGAATCGCACACCGTTGACCTTCCTTTTAATCCTTTTTCATTTCAATGTGCCAACACGGCCTCATCTCTACCGGATTTTAATCTGGGGTGGAATTACTTTTGTGGGTACATGTTCAAACATTAATGGCCGTACTTTTATTTTTTTTCGCAGTGAACAACAAATTTAAGCGGTTACAGTATGTATGTTGTTAACAGGTCACTAGTCATTGTGTCTAAGTGAAATGTCTTAAATGTTGTCTTATGAAAAGATATACTTATAAATCTGCAAAAACTGTGAGGCGTGTACTCACTTATGTGACAGACTGTAAGTGGCTCTTAAGTGGGATGTTTACAGTACTCATACGTCCTCTCCAAAGAACATACCTGCAAACTCAGGAGGGTTGAAAAAGGTGACAAACTATCGCGAGCCCCAACGCATACCACCCCCCCCCCCCCCCCGCATCAACAAAAACAAAAACAAAAAAAGCCAAAATTAGCCTGTCTCTGTGCTCTATCCCTTTTTCCAGCTCCTCCTGTCTAGTGTCTACCTCTCAACATTTCATCCATTTTAAACATTTCCACCCCAGTTCTATTTATTCCATTTCATTACCGCCCCCCCCCCCATTGTTTTCATTATTTGCAATGTAGTTTTTATTCTATTCCATTGTATTACATTCTATTAGTTTTTATTCCATTTCCTCTGAAAACAGTGCCACATACATACACAGACATACAGCCAAACACAGACAGACAGCCAAACACTACAAAACCTCACATGCCATCACTCAAACCTCACATACAGTAGCCTAGGGCCTATAGGCCAACACCTCACACAAACATAGCATGCCTTCAACACGCTTCACACAAACTATACCTTTAACATAGGCTATACAAAAACACATAACCACAAAAAAAACTTCACATCCTCCACACAGCATCATTCAAACTTCACACACAGCACAAGTCAAATACCATGGACAATGCACATAAGAGAGGGAGGAGAGGAGAAGAGATGAAGGGAGAGGAGGACAGGAGAGAACACACTCACAGACACAGACACACGTGTGCAATAACGTGTATGATGTCTTATCTTATTATGCGCGTTATTCTGTTGCTTTAGGACTTTAAACCCCTCCAGGATTAAATATACTACCATGCGCTAGGAATGACAAGTAGGCTACTAGCCTACACTATATGTCGAAAATAAACCAACAATAACATCACGGAGAACTTACTTTCATAACGTCGGTAGTTTTTTGTTTTGTTTGTTATTGTTTTTCACTTACTCGCACATCCATGTCAAATCCATGCAGGGTATTTTCGATCGCGTGTGCGTTATTAGGAAACGGCGACTCCATCGTATGCATTTGCGAGGACTTGGCAAATGTCAGACGAGGAATGACAGCTACGCTGACATTATTCTCCCTGCGCTGTCCTGCTCTGTCCAGCCCAAGCCGTTTTCGCTCCACCACCACCACTTCATTTCAGCGTCACTACAGTTATTACTTGCATTCACCGACACCTAACCTTGCATTAACCACTGCCACATTCTTTATCACCCGATGAAAACCAACAAAACCAAAGTAATCCGCGCTCGTCCTCTTATTGGCATTTTATTTATCAACACCGATTCCGCGCGGGCTTCAAGCCTTCAAACATGCAGCCAGTGAATGTGAAGCTGCGTCCTTGTGATTAAACGGCAGCCAATGGGTGTGGGTTACATCATGACTGGTGTTTATGGGTAATGTAGGAAATCTCGCCGCTTTTACGTATATCTGACTGGCAGATGTTTACCCTTCAGAACTTCAGTCGGGCGCTGGCTAGAACTACCCCCTTCCCCCCCCTCAAAAAAAAAAAAACTCTTCGGATCTGCACGATTCACATAAGTCACCTATTTTGGAATCAAAACGGCGAATTTCGCCGAAAGGTGACAAGTTTGCAGGTATGAAAGAAACACCTTTTATTTAGGATGCTTTTGAAACACCTTTTATCATCTACTTTAGGATGCTTTTAAGCATCATCAGCTAAACCTGCTGTGAATGTGCATGTTACACACCAGTGGTTCCCAAACTGGGGGTCGAGACCCCTACGGGGGTCGTGGAGGTACTGAAGGGGGTCGTGGATAAAAGGGACATCGCATAAAACGGGAAATACACAGGTTAACAGCTAATAATTTCATCATTGGGCTAGCAACAGCATTCACGTGTATGGTTAATAGATGTATTTGCGGTCCTGTGGATTTCTAGCAATATTAGTGGATAAACTATTAATGGAAAATCTAGTAATATTAATGGCCAAAGAAATGCCTAGGCAGCGGGATCCTCACTGAAAACGTTTGGGAATCATTACATACACTATGACCACCACCACCACAACAAAGATTAAAACAGGTTATATATGTGAACTCTCATACTGGCTTCTGTATTGAAGGATTTGTAGGCTGTTTACTTTGATGGCCGTTGTTTACAGTGGTGTTTGATGATCTGCAGCAGAGCAGGTACACTAAACGTACATACAACAGTAAAAATTTGTCAATTCAACACTGAGAAAGTTGATTCCAGAAGTTCCCTGGGCACCCTCTAAATGTTGTGCTGCTTACAGGACATTGATGGTAGGAGTTTCTCTGTGCCCTGATGTTTGATGATCTGCGGAATGTAGACTAGGTCCACTCCAACTGGTTACTCACTGGCTTTGAAAGGCCCACTCTGGGGGAACATGAAGACAGGGCAACAACATAATGATTCACTTAAAGCGGCCGTTGGTAAGTTTCCCTGTTGTCATGTGTAGTCATGATTCTGGGATTTTGGAAGTTGGACATGAATTATAAGAACATCTAGAGTTGACAACCGCTAAATCTGTAGTTGCCAAATGCCATTAATGCCTAATTTTAGCCAAAAAAATTAAGACGTATTCAACTTCCTGTCCCTCTCTCTCCTGAATGCACTTAAGGATCAATTTGTGCATTTAATCTCCTCTTTAACTTCAGTTGGATCTATATATGTCTTTAACACACCAGGATATCAACCACAAGTAGTTCACAAGGACTTGTGGTTGATTCTTGTTGACATGTAAATGTGACAGATTACGCTGAATCCCTGGACTTAAATGCTTCTCTCCCCAGAATGGTGTTTCCAGAGGCACTCTTCCCCACGCCAGGTCTCCCAATCAGGACGATCCTGAGTGAGTCTCCGAGTGCACAACGACAGCACATAGTACTGTAGGCTACATATAGTACAGACAATGTTCTGTACAAAGCCCCCCCACGCCCCTCCCCAGCCCAGCCTGCATCATCACATGTCACTAACAAGGGAACAAAGGCATGCTAGAAAATCATAATTTATATTGTTTTTATTACTGCCCACCAGCTAAACCTCTAAATATCATTATCTATATCATCACCCTCCTAAACATATTTCATGTCAATAATTATAATAGCATTAGATAATATCATTATCCTCCTAAATAATAAGAACAGCTAGAGGCTCACTCACAGAGGTTTATGAAGGCTGGTTTACTTTGACGGCCATTGTTGAGTACAGTGGTGACACTGATGGCTTCTAGTAATGAGATAATGCTGTAGCTGCAGGACTCTGTCTTGATGGTGTCTATGACTTCCTGGTTTCTGATCATCTTCAGCAGGTAAGTCACCTGGTCCACTCTAGCTGGTTTGGTCCAGGTCAGAGTGGCAGCAAGCGACACCTCGACCACATTGAGGTTTTCTGGTGGCGGGACTTCTGCAGGGGAATGACATTTGGTCAGTGTGTGTGTGTGTGTGTGTGTTGGGGGTCGGATTGCATTGCAACTAGATTGCATTCTCGCAGAAAATGCTGGAAGCGGGCTCGCCTTTTGGGGCAGAGCTGAGCAGTTAAATGTTTAATATCTATGCATACATTAAAACCAAACAAAACAAAAATGAAGTTTGGTTCACAAGTTACTAGCGTTAGCACTATTATTTACGTTAGCATTAGCATTAGCAAATTCACATTGGGATGACCTTATAACCCCCAAAACAAAAATGGAGTCTCTAAGACTTTCATTATTACATTACATTTCACTTAGCTGACGCTTTCATTTTTTTCAAAGCGACTTACAGTTATTATTTGTCAGGGTATTGTTTACAGTCCCTGGAGCAATGTGGGGTTAGGTGCCTTGCTCAAGGGCACTGCAGCCATGGATGTGGGAGAGGTCAGGGGGGATTTGAACCTGCAACCCCTAGATTGAAAGACCAACTCTCTAACCACTAGGCCACGGCTGCCTTCAGTTCAGTTATGGGCAGTCATGGGTGAGCGGTTAGGGCGTCAGACTTGCATCCCAGAGGTTGCCGGTTCGACTCCCGACCCGCCAGGTTGGTGGGGGGAGTGATCAACCAGTGCTCTCCCCCATCCTCCTCCATGATTGAGGTACCCTGAGCATGGTACCGTCCCACCGCACTGCTCCCCATGGGCCGCCACTGAGGGCTGCCCCCTTGCACAGGTGAGGCATAAATGCAATTTCGTTGTGTGCAGTATGCAGTGTTCACTTGTGTGCTGTGGAGTGCTGTGTCACAATGACAATGGGAGTTGGAGTTTCCCAATTGGCTTTCACTTTTTTTTTTCACTTTCACTTTTCACGAGATATTGAAGAAAAACAGATACGCATAAATTAGGGTTAGCTATCAGCATTAACATGAATGGCATGCCACTACAACCCTGTAAGAACCCAAAACGTAATAATTGCCCATAACGTAATAATTTGGGCCCATTTGAAACGTAATAAACCCATAATGTAATAACTTGCCCATAATGTAATAACATTTCCCTACACATAACCTAATAATGTTCTGCCCATAACGTAATAACTTATTACGTTATGGGCAGGTTATTACATTATGGGCCTTACTGTTAAAAAAAAAGCGTTGATAATGAAAAAAGTTTTTCCAATTCCTGAAAAAAATGAAAAAAAATAATAAAATAAAGCACTTAGTGGTCCGTGGAATTTCGCCAAATTTTTGCCATTTTTCAGAAAATGTGTCCTGCATCAACACATTGCATAGGCATGTCACACCGCAGGAAAATGAAGTCGCACCACAGGAAATTCATTGCATTATGGCAATTTTAATCCTTTTGTATACATGACTGACATCTGAGCTCATGCTAACTTGATAATGATATTGTGTTTAATCTTAATACGTGTTTTCATTTATAAAAAAAACTTTTTTCCTTCTATAAGAGCAGTCACGCCACAGGACACCATAAAATGAACCTAAGCATTGCGTGACAGAAACATTGCAATATGAAGACATATTAAGAGGTTAATAGTCACCTTAAGCTTCCACAACACTCTCCAATAACTGAGATACTGACTGGTTAGGAGCCAGTCTTTTAAGACCCTTGTAGTTGGCCTTGCAGCTGGCCGTTCACAAACATTGACATCCATCACCCCACAGGACGCAATTTGTGTTACGACATTGAACTTGTAGTTAATATTACTGTCTTGAGTTTTTTTTTCACATTCACATATCTTAATATAAAGTTAATATTTATGCAATCATGCCAAATGCTTCATACATTATTCAAAATGTTGTTGGTTAATTTATATATATATATATATTATATTCCAGGTTTCATTAATGTTACAGTCACACTAGCCTGGTTCCTACCAGACCTCCGTGTGTGTGCTCTGGAGCCCCCTGGTGGCACTCCAAACACACACATCGGTCTGGGAGCATGTGGCAGGATTCAATTTCTGGACCCAAAAAATAATGCTAAGCATTTATCACTTCAATATCACTGGCAGCTCACATTGAGGAGTCACAGGTCATATTATAGATCATATTGACGCTTTAGAGATCAACAGAAAATGGTTTTGAAAGAATTTGTTGATATTGAAGCAATACATGCTGCGATTATTTTTTTCACTGTAGAAATGGAATCTTGCTACATGCTCCCAGACCTAGTAGTGGAGCTCACAAAGCTGTGCGGAACTACAGGTCGGGCAAGAGCCAGGCAACAGTCACACCGCAGGATATTTGACATATAAACCTTTACATAAATCTTAACAAAATGTTTCCTCTCATCTAAGACTAATATGAAACATAATGTATCACATCTTATTTCATTGACATTTGTTTTTTAAAGGAAAAAGAACAGTTTTGTAGGTTTTTAACCAATGTTGCGAAAAAACAAGGCGTCACGTCTCCCACCCATGCACTATGGACAGGCCTTGGAGAGCCAGGCCATAGGCAGAGATGAAAGTGTCGTAATAGGCGAGTACATTTAGGGTTTAACCCCAAAAAAATTGATACAAAAAGTTTTTTTATGGATTCTGTTACTATTGGACCTGCTAAATGACATACTAAAAATCTAGTCAAATCTGACTTTGGGAAATGAGTTTTTTCAACATGGCTGCCATAGGCTTATTATAAGGGTCAAGAGACTCTCCAGGTGAATAGGCCAAAAAATGTAGCTTGCCGATATCACCATGAAACTTAAACCGGTGATTACTCACATATTTGTGAGAAAAAAATGTATTGCAAGTTTTCTGAAATGTTATGTTTTAATATGGTAATTGGACTATATCTAATTAAATATGCATTACATTTCAAAATGCAAAACCTCAAAATCTGAAAAGCCAAGCTCAAAATTCCTCTTTTATTTTGTTTCTAGTAAGCCAGAATATATCTCCACAATAGATTATGGACATCTCTTTTTGTTTTGTAGTAAATCTACAAATCTTTGTGCAGACTCACCAGCTAGCATTTTTTTTTCAAAACATGATTATTTAACATCTCTCTAAGATAAATAATTGAGTTTTATGTGTCTCAAGTTCTTCCAGACATTCTTTGAGTCTGGTGGTATCATTCTTAGCATGTATCAAGGGCAAGGTCAGCTGTCCTCAAATCATAGCCTCTCCACAGAGCTGCCTAAGGGCTGGTGCTGGGACTCCTATTTGCCATGTACACCACATCACTGGGCCATGGTATCTGTTCTCACAGCTTCTCATACTACTGTTACACCGATGAAGCAGTTACTTTGTGTCAGATGACTCCACGGTCACACACATTTCCGCTTGCCTCTCTGAACTATCCACAAGTATGAAGGAATGCAACCTTCAGTTGAGCCTCGCCCAAATGCACTGCTGGTGATCCCAGCCAAAGATTTAGATTGCCATGATATCGAGCTCAATATGGATTCTGCTACTGTTGCCTCAAATAAGGCCACAAGAAATCTAGGTGTCATTGTTGATGACCATCTATCATTCTCTGACCACATAGCCTCAGTTTCCCAGTCATGTCCTCTTTTTCATGCCCTAATTGAATACAAGGCCCTGACCCTTGCCTATGAAGCTACAACAGGCCCTACTCTGGCTCACCCGAAAGTTATGCTAAAGCCCTATGTCCTTTCAGGACATTGTCTGCCTCCAGTACCAACCGTTTCACCTTGCCCTCTACTTACACATGTAGTGGCTCCTGTCTATTCAGTTCAGCTGCTGAAAGACCCAAAATACCTAGTGACACCATGATTCATTACTGATGATGTGCCCTGACAAACAGCACATGGATATTATCATAGCAGTAGTGTCTTTATCCACCCAAACAGCACTCCAAACAAACAGATCCTGAAAACATGTTAGTTCATGTCAATGTAATTATCATGTAGTAACCTTTATTTTTAAAAACTTTGATCTTGAAAATGACACCTTTCCTGAAGTCAGATTTTCCTAGATTTTTAGTATGTTATTAAGGACACTTAGAGGTAACATAATCAGTTGAAAAACCTTTTGTATCAATTTTTTTGGGGTTAGGTCTTTTTTTTGCATAGATGTACTCGCCTATTAAGGGAAACATTAAGCACCACGACCATGGACAGCTCCCCACAAGTGTCGGAATGGTGACATTAAATTGTCGGAATGGTGATACCAAAATGTCGGAATGACGGGATGTCGCAATGGCGTCATGTCTGAATGGTGCTATGTCGGAAGGACGAGTGACCCCCCCCACGAACCTTCGTTCCTAAACCAGAACGGATTACTGGACCCAAAACAATCTGGTTTCAGAAGTGGACAATCAACTGAAACTGCGTTACTCTGAGTGACTGAAGCTCTAAGGACTGCAAGAACGGAAGGACTATCCTCGGTCCTCACCCTAATAGACCTGTCTGCAGCCTTTGACACAGTCAAACACACAATCCTCCTGAAGGTACTCACGGCCATGGGAATCACTGGCATTGTCCACTCTTGGTTCAACTCTACCTATCTGGACGCACCTTCAGTGTGTCATGGCAAGGGAAACTGTCTACGACTCACACCCTCTCCACAGGCGTACCCCAAGGATCAGTGCTGTGACCCCTTCTGTTTGCAATATACACCTCCTCCCTATCAGAGTTGTTGTACAAGGCACTTGAGCAAAGAGGCTATATGGTACGAAAATGTATTGTGTCTTAATATCTCAATTTCCAACTCTCCATCGGAAAGATGTTCAATAGTCATGCCCTAATGCATTAGTAAAATCTATTCTATCTATCTATAACAGTTCTTCGTCATTTATTTTACTTTTGAGATTAAGCACCTTGAGTAAAATGTGACAGTGCTTTTAATATAATATAATATAATATAATATAATATAATATAATATAATATAATATAATATAATACAATATAATGCATAGGCCTATACCTGCTCTTGGATGTCAATAGATTCCTGGAGTATTTCCCTAGTGTCTACTGCCATCTAGTGGTCAGATTTCGGAACTGATCCTGGTCACGAATGATGGCTTACCCACTGGTGTTTACATTCACCTGAATTGGTTGGATAAAAAATCCAACAAAGTTTTGTTGTGCAAACCTGGGGCCTCATTTATCAAGCGTTCTTAGGCACAGATCTGTGCGTAAAGCGTGCGTGCGATCATTCCTGAGCAAAGTGTGGGATTTATGAACATGTACTTGAACGTAGAAATGTGCCTAAATCTACGCACACCTCAGACCATGCGTGTGAGTGGAAGAAACACGAAATTGCAAATAATATTGACCGTGCAAGCTACAGTTTGCTTTGAATGACAATGGAGTATGACAGTGTGCTATTTTACAGTGTTTTCGTTCATGTGTGTCTCCTTCTTTTACTTATTATGCAACACGGTCCTCTTCCTGTCGAGAGAACCTCCACTTCTGCCACAGAAATGGTTTCACACATCACCATCTCCGCACTTCCCACCAGCGCTTCGACTGGCGCGTGTGTCCGCGTGTGTTCATGTGTGTCCGAACAGGGTGGCGCCTTCGAATTAACATGGCATTTGAATATATTTTAATACCATATATGGTTACTTGGAGGCGTTTCGGGATGCTAATTACCCCGAATGCGCACGTGCACAGTGATTTGGAAGGTGTGGGATTTATCATGCAGACTTGTGCGTAGGAGCAGCCAACGCACGTTTGATAAATCCCGATTTTTCTGTACTTGCGAACATTCTAAATTTCACTCCTAAGACACAATTTAGAAGACATTCTATGAACTGATGATAAATGAGGCCCCTGAAGTTTGTACTTTCTGTGAAGTAAAGGTCATGAACTTGGGAAACAATTACTGATCCAAATTGGAAGTCACTATAAAAATGATTATGTTATAAATAGTGTGAAAGGTTACAGTTTGATTATTCAAATTTCAACCAGAATTGAACATAATAATGTAATAAAAATTGTAATTGTACAAAAAGTGATTGAAAAAAGAATGCACAATATATAGAACCTTTCAAGGGAACACACATGTGACAATATACAGTGTAGGCTATATTTATTTATATATTTATTTAAATGTTTTTGGTATGGGGCCAGCTTTGGCAAAATTGGCCCGGTGGAGAAATTCTTCCCAATCCACCCCTGATCTTTGTACTCATTGGTCATAAAGCAAGGCCTAACAGAGTGATTGTTTTAAAGTAGCAGAACACCATCACATCATGAAACAGGTTGTGTGTCTTCGACATGTCCATTTATTTCATAAATGAAAAATAAAATCATTAACAATTGGGCAGAACACTTAATATTCAAGCTTGAACTAAACTTGAATGTTCGTGAAAGTTAGACAAGGGGTGAAGTCATATTGTTATTAAACACATTAGCCTACCTGTCACAGCCCTGGAAAGTCTACCTGCAAAGGCGAACCCACGGATGTTGAGATGATAGTTGTATAATCCGATCCAAATGGTGAGAACATGAGAACGTATCAGCCCACTCCAGATGTACAAGGACATTTCGTAGATGCCTCGAGTTTACAATTTAGCAACCTTTAGCAACTACCGATACGCACTCCATGCTAGATTTTTGTTTTGGATGGATGAAAGGGAGGCAGAATAGCCGCGTCTGATTGGATGGTCGCAATGAAAACATAGATAAATGGACACCTGAATTGTGGCTATTCAGCCTTTCGGCATAGCCTAACCCGGGGCGCCGCCATCTTTGACTTGCATCATTACATTTTGCATTGATGCTACCACCACCTACAGGATAATGTGCGTATAGCCTGGAACTGATTGATGCTGGCCATATAATTATGATACCGGTTAAATATGGCGCTGCTGTGACAGCAGCCCAGTGGTCAACTGAAAGGCGTTCATATCTGGAAATACCTACCGTCGGAGAATGATTGACGCAATCTCCAAATTAATAAAGTCTAATATATCACTGTGTTGTTAAATTACAATGCTTCCATGAGAAGTGGCCGTTGATGAAACGGATATTCTAAATATTGAAAATTATTTTCAGCGTATACCTGCGTTCTACGTAGACTACACCACTGGTTCTCCTACCACTGCTATGCTGATGACACCCAGATGTACCTGTCGTTCCGTCCAGAGGACACCACGGTTTCGGCACGCATCTCTGCCTGCCTCACCGACTTGTCAACATGGATGAAGGACCACCACCTACAGCTGTGCCTGGCCAAGACAGAGCTCCTGTTGATCCCAGCTAAAGAGTCACTCAGTCACAACATCAACCTCAAGATAGGCTCCACCATCGTGACCCCAAACAAAGTCGCCAAAAACCTTGCCGTCATGACTGATGATGAGCTGTCATGCTCCAACTACATCAACTCAGTGACCCGGACCTGTCGATTCCAGATGTCCAATGTATGGAATATCAGACCTGTGCTGACACAATATTCTACACGACTTGTCCAGGCCACGGTCCTGTCCCGCGTTGACTACTGCAACTCACTCATGACAGGTCTACCTGCTTCTGCGCTAAAACCTCTGCAGATGATCCAGAATGCGGCAGCACGGTTGATATTCAATCAACCCAAAAGGACCCATGTTACTCCTCTATTTATTGAGTTGCACAAGCTACCGATCGCCGCCCGGATGAAGGACAAGGCATTGACCCTTGCCTACAAAACCATCACAGGAACAGCCCAAGCGTATCTGAAGGACCTACTAACGCCTTATGTTACTGGAAGAGAACTGTGCTCATCCAGCACAAGCCGTCTGGCTCTGTCATCCAGGCGCTCTAGGTACTCCCAGTCAAGATTGTTTTCCGTTGTTGTACCCAAGTGGTGGAACGGTCTCCCAGAGGCAGCAAGACTAAGCACATCTCTTGCAGCCTTCAAGAAACAAGTAAAGACCTTCCTCTTTCGAGAGTATCTACTAGACTAATGCTTGAGCTGGCCAAGCCCCAGGGCAGACTCTTGACAAGTTTGTGGGTGTATGTGTGTATGTGTGTGTGCTGTGTGTGTATTCTTTATTTACTCTTAAAAAAAACCCTACTAATCCCTCTTTGCAACTGCACTTGTTGTTCTGTATATTTCCTGTGCACTTTGTATTTGCTTGTGATGTTGGCTTGATTATGTCCTCTCTTGAAAGTCGCTTTGGTTAAATGTTCCTAAATCTCTTTTTTTTCCTGACATTTCAACCTGTCCACCAACAAAAAGTGTAGGCATGGCAACAGCTCTAGTGTAAGAAAAAGCTATGAGCAATTTACAGGTCATAAGTTAGCAATCTCACAAATATGATTAAAATAAAGTATTTTCAGATCTTAATGTGGTTTAACACATTTTGAGGCAAACAGCTAAAACCCCAACAATAAGACTTGCAGACTCGCTTAGAATTTGGTGTAAATATCTACAAGCATTTGTGGCACAAATAGTGATCTGGAGTTACCCTAACCACCTACGTAGTTGGATTATGTTGGTCTATGATGAAACTTCTTTACACAAGTTAACTTTGCCAGGGTTTTTAAAACAATGCAGCAGTGATAATATCATTCTTTACTTACATGGCAAGTTGCTTGGATTAAAAGTAATTTCATAGTTTGCTTAAGTCTCAGGTCGGCCCTGCAGCACAGCATTAAAACATTTTACACACACATTATTATGTTTGCTGGGAGTAGTATAAAAGCCCCTGTATCTCACCTGTGTACTCTGCCCCCTCCACAGGTGTGCTCTGGCGGCCATCTTTGCTGAGGGTGGCCACAGTGAAGCGGTACATCTCTCCAGGATACAGCTCTTCCACCTTTAAAGCATTATCTGTAACATGCTTTAGACCTCCTTTCCAATTGACCGAGAAGGTGTAGTTACCAGGAGCGCCCTCTGGAGGTGACCAGCGTAATGACAACGAGTCTGGCTGGACTGACACAAACTGGATCGGCCCAGGAGGAGGAACACCTGCAGAACCTCAGACAGAGAGGCCACAACATTCAGTGATATAAAGGGGACATTTTGGACAAGGAAGACGTTGGTTTCAGAGGGACATGGAGGAAGCCATACTCATCCAGAACCGCCAGCCTTGAACAGACGGCAGACGCAGGGGGCAACTCTTCATTTGCTATGGAGCATGCTCAATTTAAGATGCACTGTGTAGGATGGTGGCCAGAGTAGGCATTGCAACTGTGCTGTAGTTTTTTTTTCATCAATATTTGCTACATAATAGATTGAAATTTACAGTACAGTAAGATTTGTGTATTTATGGAAAAACACGGAGAGGATCCACCTGTTCATGTATGAAAAGGGCAAAAGGGTTATAATGAATATTGATGGTGGGTGAGTAATTGTGAAAAGGTGAATATTTGTTAATGGGAAGCATACATTTTGGAAAGAAACTGCTGAAAATATTACACAGTGCACCTTTTAAAGGGATACTGTCCCATTTTCGGAAATAAGCCTATTTTACACCTCCCCTTCAGTTAAATAATAGGGTTTTACCGTTCTCCTGTACTCTCAACCGTTCTCTGGGGTATGGCAGTGCAAATTTTACCTCCAAGCTAGCAGTTAACATTGAGTCCTATGAGACCAGCTGGCGGCTAACTGGTCTCATAGAACTCAATGGCAAAAATAGGCTCATTTCCAAAAATGGGACAGTATCACTTTAATGTCCCACAACAAACGGTAGGCTACAACAATTGCCCTGATGAACCATGAAGCCAGATTCACACCTTGGCTCATTCAGGCTGACTGAGGTGCCGGTGGCCTTTCCCGTTCCCACACCTAATCGTGAACCGGCCGGCTTATTCACACTGCAGATCTTAACATTCATGAATTTGAGAGTTGGTTCACAATGTGAACTGAAAAACACTTTTTTCGGGGGGTTTTCTCCGCAATCCGTGACAACAACGTAGACATCAGTAGGTTCTGGGTAACAGTCACGTGCAGAAAAGCTTGGTATGAGCGGAATAGTTCGCAGGTGAAAACATAACTGTTGCAAGCACGGGCACCGTTCTGTCAGCCTGAAAACAGTATCTTTGCCTGGTACACTCCCCTATTAGACTATTATTTTTGCTAGGAGTAGTATAAAACCCCATGTATCTTACCTAAGTAAACATCAGCCTCCACAGGTGTACTCTGGCGACCATCTTGGCTCAGGGTGGCCACAGTGAAGTGGTACTTCTCTCCTGGAGTCAGCCCTGTCACATCTGCCTCCACACCTGTCCTCACCTCAAGGCTGTCATCACTTTGACCGTCTGTCCAGGTGACCTTGTAGGTGTAGTTACCAGGAGCGCCCTCTGGAGGTGACCAGCGTAATGACACTGAGTCTAGCTGCACTGACACAAACTGGATTGGCCCGGGAGAAGGAACACCTTCAGAATCATCTGATGACAGAGAGGTCACAACATTCAGTGATGAAGTGCACATTGTGGACAAGGAAGATGTTGGTTCCATCTACAACAGACGAGGGGGGCTACTATTTTGATATACTATACGGAACAGAGCGGTCGGGGGACGAACGTGGTCTTTCTGCTTAGTTTCGGCCGGTGTGTTTTTCTCTGCCTTGCACACTGACAGCGTCGGCGTGCGCGGCAGTCCTGTTCAAAACACCCTCACAGCCAAAGCTAGCGTGCTACTTTGCCATTCATTTGAATGAGACACAGCCGGTCGCCGGCGTGAAAAATACGCTCAAGTTCTGTTTTCCAAATGCAGCGCGGCGCGGAGCCGTCTCCCACGCCGCTGACGCCCGACTACCGCCGGTTGGTGTGTAAGGACAGATACAGCGCCGCCAGTTAGTATTAGCACCCCTTCATTTTATTTACAAAATGTGCAATATATCCAGAAATAAATGGAAATATAAACAACTTTTACCAACATGATCTTATGATTGAAGGTCCAAAGATATTTAGAATAGCAAAGTATTTTTTTCCAAATGCATTGTAATTTCAAGCAAAAACATGCCCTTTTTTCCTGAAAAAGGGCATGTCCATGAATATTGGCACCCTCCTTAACGGGTTGGTTTCACACCATTAGACAGCAATAGCAGCCTCCAAAGGTTTTGGTATTTGTCTACGAGCTTCTTGCACTTCTCTGGTGGTATTTTGATGTGTGGTTTGGGTTTTTGTCTTGTTGGAGTGAACATGATCTTCACCCCAAACCAAGTGTTCTTGCACATGGTTACACATTTTCCTGAAAATGATTATACCTGTGATGCCTGTCATGATGCCTGTGATATGGCTAAAGCCTCCAATGCCTAATGCATCAATGGGGTGACATAAATGTATGGATCTGACACTATGCTTGATTTTTGGTAGGGTGTCCTTTTCCTTTAAGATGTTCTTGCAGAATATGCAAACATGCTGTTTGTGTGCATCACTGACAAGCTGTACTATTGCTTCATATGACCTTAAAACATTCTTAAAAGGGCTGGACTTTCCTTGTATTCTCTTATATAGACTTCAGGTGTTCCCTTTTATGACTTTCATGAAGCAATGTGGTCTGCCTTTGCCTCCAACCAAAAAACAATACTTTGTGTAGTGTTTAACTTGGGGTGCTTATTGAAAAAAACTACCCAAAACAGTTCAAAGTTGACCTTCAGGTCTCTAGATGTTAGACCCTGTGGTTTGTCATTATTTGCACCGACTTCCACAGACTTCTATCATAATTTCTTCCCTTACCCCCACATCTAAGGATATTCTTAACCAATCTATGTTTGGAAAATTTCTGAATAACACAACACAGTGTTGGAAATGGTATACCAGGGTCTTTTGAGATGACCTTTTATTATTTTGAGGTCTTGTTTTTGTTAATAACAGCATTTCTGGTGTCCTCATACAGCCCCTCTGTCTTCACATTTGTCGAAGACGCACAAGATGTAAGAGGTGGCTCTTTAAAATATAAATATAAAACTTCCTTGCCTAATTCATGTCCTATGGGCAAAAGCAATTTGACAGAGGTGATTCCCGTTTGTTATCTACCATCTGAGTCAAATTAGGTTTCCACAATGGTATCCAGTAAAGGGTGCCAATACCAGTGATTCCAGGAGCTTTACCTTCTTCAATTTTGTCCCTCTCGTAGTTTAGTATTTAATGCTGTTGATCATTTTTACATTTAGTATCAACCATAAGCTATCTATAGAAAAATCATGGTTGACCTTATTATTTGTTGTCTGGAGATATGTCACATAATGTGCTTAAACTTCAAGGGTGCCAATACTAACTGGAGGCACTGTGTGTTTCAATGTATTTTCACCGACGCCGGTAAAAAACGCGGCCGTTCCGCGACGCTTTACCGCCCTAGTGTGTAAGACCCCTAATAGGAGATGAAACACTTCAGAGAGCACCCATAGGAATAAACGGGGACAATTCGCTATGCTAATATGGCGCGTGCTTGCACATATCCCAACAAGAGCCAATTGCTTGCTGAGCTGCGCTGTCATTTATCCAATCATCTTGCCGTGTGTAAGCTCTTACGATTGCTCAAACCTTATCAGTATGCCCTCAGAATCTGCTTCTGCTGGTCGGTTGCTGATGACATGTGTGGGTCACATCGGGTAGCTACTCGTGGGGTTGCAACAGAGTCCGCGGTCACTTGATCCGCGGTGCAGAACGTCTCGTGGAATTCCACGCATGTGCAGTTCAACACATCAGTAAGAAAAATATGATTTACAGCGTTGCTTTCACATATACGGCCAAGCTGAGATAGCCATTTTGAACTAGTTTTCATTGTGATTCCAACCATATGGGTTGTGGGTCGCTCCTTAGTTCCATTTCATTTTAGGACGTCTAAACATATCCCCCCCTTCTAGTTTTCCGACAAATTGCACCTGGTCTTACTAATCTGAAATTGCAACCCTGAGGTGTAGCCAAAATGGCCGCCGAGTGAAAGGACTTATTCTGGGGCTGGATCTCAAATGGCGCACTTGTGCACTTCGGGCACTATGTTTCAGTGCGTAACTAATACGGCATACGCACTGAAACATGAACACTAAAGTGCACAAGTGCTTCATTTGAGATTCAGCCTAAGTGACTTTGGTGCCATTTAATCTGTTACATCTTAGTACTGCTATCAGAGATTTTACACATACCAGATATTTAGTTCATAATTTAGAGCTCAGCTCACCCAGTCAGCATGCAATAGGCCTACAGTCCACAGTTCACACAGCTTGCGAACGACCTGAGTTCTGTCAGTTCGTTTGTGAACGAGAAGCCAGGCAAGTCAACCAGCCAGCCAATGGTTTCCATGACCAGGAATAAACAAATTAACGTGGCAGAGACAAAGGCATACTCCTAGTTGTTAATGCAATTTGTAAATTATCATTTTCTTTTTCAATGGGTGCTACCGTTCAATAAATAAAAATAATCTGCAAAATAGGTGTTAGTTGATAGGTGTGGACAAGAGGAGCACCTTAGATCTGCACAGCACAGCGAACAAACTGTTCAGCCCGCGAACGAGAAGGGGAAAGCCTTTCAACCAGCCTGCATACCCCGGGCGCATAGCAACAGTATCCATGACCACGAATAAACAACTTAAAGATGTCCTATGCAACTTTGACATAAACACACCGAAATAAACAACTTTATAGCGGCCTCTAGTGGTTCTGCCGAAAATGTGCATTGAACTGAATTAGACAGACATTGGCTTCGAGATTATGTGCGAATTAAATTTCTTCATCTTCTGTAATTAGCCAGATGCCCTTCCTTGCATTCAGCTCTCTCCACTTCGAAGTGGCTTTTTCATATGTGCGATTCACCCCGTTGCTTATAGCCTATGAGTTCGCTGCTTCGTCTATTCACTTCACACAACTGCAATCATGTTTGCACTGCCTTCAGATATTTGATCCACTTGTTCCTGACAGATATTCCCCTCTTTATTTCACTTTTCCAGTAACTATATAGTACCTGTACATTAGAAGAACGAGGAGACTAGGCTATTGCTTATTTTGGTGTAATAATAAATATTACGAGGACACAAGACGCATTTTCAACTTGTGTGGGGTTGAAAGTGAAAGTGGACATCCATAAGCCGGCTAGAGATCATGTTTAATCTCCTCTTGATCGGCAACAACATATATTTTTAGCCTCGCTCCACTGATTGTGTCCTTTGACATCAAGTAAAATGTGCGCCATCAGATTTCAACTCTTATACATTTGTGTAGCTTTGTAAACTAAACCAGGTGGCGTAGCCTTTGAGAATGCTAATGCATAAATGAATGAATGATAAAATCCACATCTTTGCTCTTTTGGCGTTCTGCTCTCTCCGTTTTGAAGCCCTTTTCCACTGTTCACACAAGCGATTTATTTGCCTATCCAAACCTTTAATCTCATTTAACTCGTGATTTATTTGCAGTCCCATTCGTTGTTTTCGCTGCATGCCAGTGTGATATTTTACAACCAGCTGGCCAGCTTTCAGCGAGCTGGTGCTTAGTTAGCAAATGAAGGGGAATGGGTCTCGTCTCGTTCCGCTCATGGGTCAAAGACGTACAAAATGAAATTGTTCCACAACAACAAAGGGCGCGACGCCACCTGGCAAAACTGCAAGTGCTGTTTCGGAGCAGGACCACCAAATGGTGATGGAAATATTGCCATTTTCGCCATAACGGGTCAGTCAAGCAAAATCTTGGGTTCCAAGCCATTTCATGACTATGAAAAAGTTGCATAGTGTTTCTTTAACGTGGCAGAGACAACGGCATACTTTTTTAGTTGTTAATGCAGCTTGTAATTGAGGTCTTTTAATGTGTGCTGCTGTTAAATAAATAATATTAATAGACAAAATGAGTTCAGTTGATATGTATGGACAAGAGAAGCACACCGGCAAAGTAAGAATGCCCCCTCCCTCCTCCTCTCGTTCTCTGAACTAGTTTGGTCGACATTCACCCCTTGCTCTTGCATTGTGGCGTGATGTAATCAAAACAAACGGGTGGACGAACTGTGAATGAACAATTCATAATAGACCATCTGCTTTGCCTACGGTTACTGCTCTAGCGTTGTGATTAAAATTAAAATGTCCACAACCTGACACAAGCTTTTGACTGCCATTTGTATCATTTGTATTCATCACAGACCTCCCAAAATCACATATATTATGCATTGAAGGGTGTATATTCGAAATATTACGTATTTTTACATTGTTGGTATACAACGCGTGGGCATAAAAAACGTATTATATTATACTGTATTATATTATATTACGTCGTTGGTACTCAAGGTGTTAACTCAAGACAGACTCAGATGCCTTCCCTAAACAGCTCTAAATTATCAACTTTTGATTTTAATGTATTTCATTTTCTTTGATTTTCCCTGTTATTTAATGTTTTAATTCCCTTTGGTAATAATTGCATTTTCTTTCTTGTTTTCTTTATTTCATCTTACTTTTTTGAAAACAGAATAAGCTGGATTATCAATAAAACATATGTTGTTCTAAAATGTTTGCCTGGTATTTTATAATATCCTAGGTCTTTTGTCAGTTTTGTATGCAGTTCTATGCAGACCGATGCATCTCTCCGGACTCATTCACTCTCATACCTTTTGTTTGTAAACATGTGTGTGAATCTCTACTGTCATTTCAAACTCCCAATTAATTTCTGAAGTGCTCGCCTCCTCCTGGAAAAGAATCTCTGGTCTATGCGAAAGAGGCCTAAGAACTCCATGTAGCTTATAGCAGGTCTTTGTATTGCAAACACTCTGAATTTTGGGAATTACTTTTTGTGATGAGGACTTAACTCATTGGCTGCCTTGGCCGTCGAATGACGTCATTTCGAATAGTGACGCCCCCTGCCTTCGACGTCGTTCGCCGATAATTGCGTTTTTTTACAGCCAGACCTCGAGGACGGTCTGACCTATCTTCTGTATAAATTTCAAGCCTCTAGGCATTTTCTAACTGTTCCTGTAGGTGGCAGAAGTGTCCTTAGGAACAGTCAAGGCAGGGCTTAGTTCAGACCAGGAGGAAATGTCAAGACAAAAACATCCCTTTTTTACTATTATAATCTCAAAAGTAGCATAGAAAAATCATTTTTGAAAGTAAAGCACCTGTTACAGTAGTCTACTTTGTTGCCCTCTGATTTTAACACAGGTAGGCTACTGATTTTAGTGTCAGAGCCTGACCAAAAAAACCCCTTCCTCTCATGACCAAAATACAACCCCCTGTTGCTATCTAGCTAGAAGGCATTGTAGCTAGCTTGCCCAAAATACACCATGAGATGATCTGTGTGGCAACCTTTCATTTTGGATAATGTGATCAGCCTACACAACATCAGGATGATGCTTACAAAATATCATCTAACAGGAGAATGCACGGGACTAGTGGTGATGTTGGGAATGCTTGGATATAAATTTCGCTATGCTAGCTAGCTAGCTAGCACGAAATCGCTAAAAACTTACAACTAAGCCTAAATAAAGGAGCCTTGGTAAGTCAACTATTTTTACTCATTCTACAGTTATTTTTTATGGATCTGTATAGTATGATCAGCTTACTGTATCATCAAAAAAGACAGGGGGGTTGCAGATTCTTGGAACAGAGTAGCCTTTGTGTCTGGTCAGATGCAGTCAGCTCACATGAGAAAGCATTGCACTTAGCCTCAGACCAGCTAGCCTTCACCACTCCAATCGGCTTTTGAAATGTTGGATATGTGATCAGTACTTTATAAAAAGAAAATTCATTGAACGATATATGACAAGATCACTATAGCAGAACCATGATGACAGTAATCATCAATCTGCAAATTGTCCGCTCTGCCAAAGAAGCTGCAGTAAGCTACGCTAAGCGGAGCTGCCTGCCTACCTGCCTCCCTCCCCCACAAGACACAACACGGACGGTACTATTTCTGGAGGAAATAAACCAGCTGTGATTCCTTCTCCAACGAGGGGAGAGAGAGCACTGTCAGAGGGAGAGGGAGAGGGAGAGGGAGTAGTATAGGTTGATATGTAAGTTTTGGAACATTTCATATAGATTTTTCCATTTGGTGTTTTTTTTACTTCTAGGACCCCCCCCAAATACAAATCCACCTGTTTCCATTTTTTTCGGGAACATTTAGTGGCAAATTCAAGATGGCTGCCATTGTGTGTAGAAATTTCACCATTAATGCCGTTTTAAGGTTCAATTAAACTGTTTTATAATTCCAGGGCAACATTGAATAGAAAACAAATTATTTTCAATGTTTTCCTTCATTTTTTGTGGCAAAATCCAAGATGGCTGACATAATTTATGGCGAAATTGGCATATTTAATATTTTGACGTCTATAAAGCCATTGTTGACTTGTTTTGGTAATATTTGTTACATGAATGTGAAGTCAGCCATTACATAAACTAAGCCCATTACAAAATCCAAGATGGAAGACATTTTGTTTAGCAAAATCAACATTAATGTTGCTTTCAGGTCTATAAATCAATAAATGATACTCTACTCTACTCTGACGCCATTCATTTGTGAATTCGAGCACAGAGGATTCCATGCTGGTCCAAATTATTGTTCCAACAACAATTGCTATGAGTCACTTCATGTACAGTAGGCCTACCTATTATGCAGTGTTACCTGTACAGTAATATGCACATTCACTGGATAGGCTGCCTATATCGAGGCAAAGGGCTACAAAGTTGCTTCAAGGCCTCAGCTTACCTGAAGGCTGTGAAACCGTATGTTCTATCCGGGATGTTGCATTCCTCCAATGCCAACAATCTTGCCATGCTCTCTGCTCATAGAACTGGGCTCACTGGCATGACAGTCAGAGAATATCCTCAACTGTAGTGATGGGTCATACCCTGATATGGTAAGCCCACTCATGTGCTTCATACCCTCTGAACGTCCCTCATATAATTCCCAACTTACTTAGGCCTATATCATCCATGGTGTCTAATATTATGCTTCACCCATCAGTAGCATCCATTAAGATCACATCTCTGTGGGTCTGTTGTGGCTCATCCGGTTGGCATGCCTATGTTGGCCTCATAGCAAGTCATCCCAATTCTGAAGCCATGTGTAGTGAAGAAGAGGAGAGTGGGCTCACACGACTTGGAACCAAGGCCTTCTGTTATTTGAACCCAAACCCAAAGTACTACCATATGTCATGACTCAAGGGGGCTTGGCTGTCCTCCCTGCTAATTCCTTGGTCTGTCCTCTGTGTTTCAGGTGCAAGATTGGCAGGTGCGCTGACTGCTGATTGCCACACTATCATACACTGACCTTTGTGAGACCTTTGGCATCATGAGGATCCGTATAAGTGGCACAAGTGTGACTCTTTTATGAAAATAATTGACATAAAAATGAAAAGAAACTGGCTCCCTCAATGATGCTGCACAATTAATAGGATTTTTTTTAACTTTCTGATCAGTCTAGAGAGTTTAGTTGGAGGCAACAGGCCAACTTTTTGCAACTAGCCAATTGCTAGCTGACATGTGCGCACAACATTTACAGTGTGTCACCCCAAATTCCAGATGCTCTTCCTATGAGACGAAACATTTAATGTAATGACAGTTATGTGCCTATCAAAATATTACCAATAGGCGTACGAAATAACACAATAGCTTAATAAACCTGAAAATACCAAATGTTCATATTTTGCTACAATGTTGACCATCTTGGATTTTGCTTCTAAAAATTTGAAACAGATTGTTTTGTTTTCAGAGGGGGTCCTAGAAATATAAAACACAAATTATCAAAGGGGCCAGCTCAGATTTGGGATGAGACACATCAGCTGGCCATATAGAGAGGTAAGCTTACGCAATCGTTTGATAGATGTCATGTGGAATTTTTATAAATTTTAAATGATTTTTGAAAAAGTTCATGTAATGACTGACTGAACGGTCCTGTATACATCAAGAATATTAAAAATACAAGAAAAAAACACTGACTTTAGAGACCTCAAAACACCAAACATGTCATTTTTGCTATATGTTATGTCAGACATCTTGGATTTTGGTTCTAAAAATAAAGGGGGGAAATAGAATCAGGTAGTTTTGTATTCAGGGGGTCCAAGAGATGCTAAAAAACACCAATTCCAAAAATGTATATGACATGTTTCCTTCCATTACATTCAATTGTGTTAGAATCTGACTGCATATCCGCCATCTTGGATTTTGGGCGTTTCCACTTCGGAAAAAAAATGGAAACAGGTGGATTTGAAGACTACGGGTTTGTAGTTGATAAAAAACACAATTTGGAAAAATCTATATGAAATGTTCCTAAACCTCTTTTTTCTGACATATCCACCTGCACTATCTGTTCAAATCTATCTGAACCTGTTGTGCCTATTTTCTCATCATGGCCAAGATCTACTCTGGAGGTGATATTTCCTCCCAGAGGCATAGTCATGCAATTACAGGTGTCAACATGGGTAATTATTATTTGGGGTAATTTCCTAATACTATATATGCACATGCTATGTCTGTTATAGTCACTTGCATCGGCTAACTGCAATACTGCTATAATTAATAGTACGGTTAGAGTGAAACTGATAAAAAAAGAGCAGAGCACAGTAACTTACCTTTGGACGTAACATGTCGATCCTTCAGGTCACCATTTTGATACAAGCGGATCGAAGCTCCTGAGTAATCTTGGTCGGAGATGAAACTGATTATTTTGGCTTTTTCTTGTAGTGCTTCAAAGATTTCCTTTGATTCCTTCAGGGCCTTCCTGGCATCTTCCTTCATGTACCAGGGATCTTCCTGTTCTGTTTTATGTTCAGGCGTACTGTTTGACAAAATATCCTCAAGTTTCTTGGGAGCCTCTTTGACTTTTTCCAGGTAAGGCTCCTCATATTCCAGTGAGGTGAAGCTGAACACGTACACATCACCTACGTCTGGCTGCAAGAGGTAGGATTCAAGCTCTGGGCCCGGAGGTTTAATATCAACATTTGGACTCTTCTCGGGAGCTTTGTTCTCATCACCCAGACTCTTCAGGTAGGCAGTGACAATGTTTATCTCAGTCTCCTTTTGATCAAGCCATTGCTTCATTTGCTCCCCGCTGAAGCCAAGTGTGTCTCTGGCTTGAAGTAATTTTGCCATGTCTGTTTCTGTCTTGTCTTGTCCTCTTCTGATAGCTGGGATCAACTTTGATAATTTGCTCAAGAACACAGTGCTGAAAACACTAAGACTACCTTGAAAGTCTTTGAGTTGTTTAGTGATGGCCTCAACTTTTATCTTCTTGCTTTGTTCCAACAGGTCATTGATTCTCATCTTAGCTTGGTGGAAATCATCCATGACTGTCTCAGCCTCATCCCCCAGCGTCTTTGAGATCATCCTCTTCAGCTTCATGTCAGTATTATTTAATTTGCTCAGAGGATACAACCAGACCTTGACTGGCACAGCCTTTTCTCCATTGTCACCCAGCAGATGGGGCAGATTTTGGTACAGCTGCACAGCACCTTCATATGTAGACGGAATGCTGTTCACTTGAACATCACCGTAGAACTTACAGTTGAAATTCTGCACCTTCTTCTTGTCCTCATCATTCATTGTTACCTTACCGTGGCCATCAATCTGAATTCCTGGAATCTTCTTAATCATCACATTCAGTTCACCCTCTATGTCCTGCTTGCTCTCCTCACTGCTGACTGATTGCTGGAATTCCATCAGTGCATCTGCTCCATACAGCAATCCCACCACGACATGAGTAGCATCAGTCATGTCAAAGACCTCAGGTTGTGGAGCCGCTAGTTCAGATATCATGAGCTCCTTAAAATCAGTGGTCTGGTGGTAGTGCAAGGTGATGCTGCATTGTTGATGGGAAGATGTCTGGCTGTTCAGATAATGGGCAGATCCCCCTGCCTCAATCAGCCCAGCACAGAAACTGAGCTTCACTGAAGCGCTTACGTCCAGTAGATTAGTCTTATCCCTAGTAGACTTCGAGTCTGCCACCTGGTATCTCATGTTGGGCTGAAGACTGACTCGTGTAGCATTTGTAACATCCTCAGTCTTCCATATGCTGACTCCTAAACACACACACATAAACAAATACACACACACACACACACACACACACACACACACACACACACACACACACACACACACACACACACACACACACACACACACATATTGTCAAGGCTCACATTCACAGTAATAGGCGATGGGCCAAGAATCATATCTTGTCAATTTGTTCATGGTAAGGAGTGGCAATTTATTTTTTGCATGTGTAACCACCTGACAACCCATTATTATTTTGGCTGTTGCCACCCTCAAAACTTGCAAATAGATTTATAAAAAAAAATGCAACAAAAACTAGCCGACCGAGTGACATCACGTCAATGCAAAGTAAATGGGGCAGAATTCAGCTGCCGTGCACATGCTACCTGGCTCTCTTGTAGTGTACGTGCAAATACATATTTTCCATCAAACATTAAGAAGTGCTCTTTTTCACTGTTAGTGACTGGTTGTCCAACCTTAAAGTGGTGGTTCGCTATTTTAGACATTAAGCCCTGTTTGTGTGACTTCTGGGGTGAAGTAGAGATGTTCTCATCACAATTTTGACATTTGGTGCTGAACGGAGCATTTGGGTATCCAAGACTGCAGCCCCCCCACCTTTACATTGACTCCAATAGAGCACTCAAGCAATTGATTATGAAATGGCATTAAACTTTCGTTCAAGAAGACATGGAACTCACCATGTGGTCAGTGGTAGACAGCGATAAATTGACCCGAAAATTGCAGCGAAATATGCCTTCTAACTGTTGTTTAGCATTTGGCGGACCTATTTTTCCCCAGACGCCGTTGAATAGCAGTAGACATCCAGCCAGTAGGTAGCGATACTGTGCTGTTTGTGTAGACATCAAGGAGCGAGGTAGAACGGCTATCTTTGAGCGGGACTAGCTACAAAAACTACAGCTTGCATACAAACCATAGATAGTAACGTAAACAAACGCACCCCCATTTCCGGTCGCGCGGAGTAATACTAGTCAAACCAATACAATCAATGAAGACGGACAATAATGATGATATATCTTCTCTGGAAGCGTATTTCGCGGTGATTTTCGAGCCAACGTATCGCTGCCCACCTCTGACCACTCGGTGAGTTTTCAAACGAAAGTTCAATGCCATTTTCTGATCGATTGCTTGAGTGCTTCATTGGAATCAATGCAAAGGTGGGGGGGGCTGCAGATCCAAATGCTCCGTTCAGCACCAAATGTCAAAATTGTGATGAGAACATCTCTACTTCACCCCAGAAGTCACACAAACAGGGCTTAATGTCTAAAATAGCGAATCACCACTTTAATTAGGCAATGTCAAGTCAAGTCAGCTTTTATTGTCAGTTTCTTCATATGATGGGAATGTGTTAGCTTTAAAGGGGAACTTCACTATTTTGAACATTAAGCCCCTTTTCTGAGTGGTCTGCATTGTTTTAGAGTCCCCCTCACCGTTTTCATGTTTACTGCAGTCTCTTAGCCTAGATATCGAGACGCCCCTAGCGACAGGAAATTGAATTTGCTCCCGGGGGCTGTCTAGCGGACCCCTGTCGTTTTGCGAGGCTGAAAGTTATCCGATGACAGAGCCAATCAAATCGTGAGGAGCAAGATGGGGGGCCCGGCTACCTAGTAAACACAGAAAACTTTCTAAGAAGAAACATGGCGGCCGGCCGTGCGACTTACAACACAAAAGTTTTTGCTTAATTTAGAAAGCCTGAATGATAATAAATGTCATGGCTGCCATGAATTGATGTAAAAATACACCATGAACTTATCTGACACAAATAGATGACTACACATCACTATTTGATAATTCGATGTTTTAAGCTAGCTCGGTAAGCTAATTTGAGCATTTTACCGATCCAGATAATCACACGCTATTATCAGACCACTATTGTAGGTGTAGAATGAAATTGCTGCCCCGATTTCTAATAAGACCCATGTCATTAAAAAACGAGACATTTCGGAGCTTTGAAAGTCTTCATGTAGCTTACTAAATATATGGGAATGACACCTAGTCTACCGAGCTAGCGGCTAGCCAACCTTTCATCAATAACAAAGAGCTAGGTATCTGCCTTATATTAGTTCTATGGTTATCCAGCTAGCTCGCTAACACAGAGCATGCCATGTTGAGAACAATCATAAATACAGTCCCAGGAAAAAGTTTGTACACCCTTTGAAATTTCTTACATTTCTGTCAAAATTGATCATAAAACATTGTCTGATCTTCCCGGAAATCTCAAGAAGGAACAATCAGAGTCTGCTTTAATTAATTACACCCAAACATTTACCTGTTATCATATTTGTATTGGTCAAAAGGCCATAACATTCACAGGAGAGCAGGGCATAAGTAAGTACACCCTTGCATTAAGTAGATTTTAACCCTCAGTTAGTTGCAATATCATCAACCAGACTTGTCCTGTAGTTGCATATCAGATTAACAAAACAATCTGTTTGTATCTTGTCTCCCTCTTCTTTAGAGAACTGCCTCTCGTCAGCAAGGTTTGTGGGATGTCTGGAGTGCATAGCTTTCTTGACTTCATGCCATATAATCTCAATTGTTTTTTTTGTCAGGGCTTTGACTGGGCTATTTCAGAATGTGTATTTCATTATTATGAAGCCATTCTAAAGTCCATTTGCTTCTAAAGTATGGGTTGTTGTCACATTTCAGGACCCATACTTGTGTGTGCTTCAACTGTGTGACAGACTTCCTCACGGTTTTTTTCTGTAAAATATCACAGTTCATTGTTCCACTGATAATGGCAAACTGTCAAGGGCCTGAGGCAGCAAGGTAGCCGCATATAATGACGCTCCCTCCACCATACTCAGAAGAGGAGATGTAACCAAGAATAGCTAAAAATGGGATTCATTCTGCCAATCTAAAATGAATGGGGTTTCTGTCCAAAAAAATATTGCTGCACCTTTGAGGTTTGCAAAAAAGCATTTATATGCTTCATAGAATTACTGCAAAATATTCTGTAGACCAACGTTGAAACCAAAGTTGAATTGTTCAGGGGAAGACACAATGTCATGTTTGGAGGAGAACTGGAAAACCACACCTTCACCAAAACATCATCTCTACCTTTGATTATGGGGGCGGGAGCATCATTATATGTGGCTACCTTGCTGCCTCAGGCCCTTTTCAGTTTGCTATTATCAGTGGAACAATGAACTCAGAAGTTTATAGAGATATTTTACAGAAAAAAGTGAGGTAGTCTGTCACACAGTTGAAGCACACAAGAGGATGGGTGCTGAAATGTGACAACAACCCATACTTTAGAAGCGAATCGACTTTAGAATGGCTTCATAATAATGAAATACACATTCTGGAATAGCCCAGTCAAAGCCCTGACAAAAAACAATTGAGATTATAAGGCATGAAGTCAAGAAAGCTATGCACTCCAGACATCCCACAAACCTTGCTGACGAGAGGCAGTTTTCTAAAGAAGAGGGAGACCAGATACATCCAGATTGTTTTGTTAATCTGATATGCAACTACAGGAAACATCTGGTTGAGGTTATTGCGACTAACTTACGGTTAAAACATATTGAATGCAAGGGTGTACTTACAGTACGTATGCCTTGCTGTCCTGTGAATGTTTGCATCTTATGGCCAATGAAAATATGAAAACTTGTAAATATTTGGGTTGAATAAGTTAAAGCAGACTCTGGTTGTTCCTTCTTGTGATTTCCGGGAAGATCAGACCATGTTTTATGACCAATTTTGACAGAAATGTAAGAAATTTCAAAGGGTGTACAAACTTTTTCCTGGGACTGTATATCCATTTAACAAGCACCAAATTGCTCAACATTTCGCTGGTTGACCAAGGAGGGCCATGTGGTTGAACTGTGTAAGTGAAAACACGATTTATTTGGAAACTTTTTGGTGGCTGTGGTCATCACACAAATTAATTTCTATGAAGGCACAAAGTTGCCGCTTGACCTACAAAGGGGCGTGTCACGTGCACATTCTGAAAAACAGCTGTGATGTTGCACAGAACTGTGTGGGGATTCCGAGTGATTGGATGTTGCACCATCCTAATGTGTGGTGTTGAGTGCCAAGGCATTTTGATAGACAATCGTTATCCCGCCCACACTCTCTCCGAGCTCGCCCAAATGCTCACCAGCTCACCAGGCTAGCATTCTCCGTCATTTGGCTCATTCGTTTTTTGTTTCAATTGGCTTTACAATGACCGTCTATGGGCATGTTCAACTATAAAAGCCACCTTAAACATTTGTTTAAGTCTACAGCTCACAAAGTGGTTAGGGGTGTTCACTAGCAGTCCCAAACAAGTTTCAAGGTGAAATATGGATTCTGACATTTTTTTATTTGACATTTTGTGATAGAAAGCGAAAGTGAAACTTAATTTACAAAATGCTACATAAAACATGACAGAAGCCATATTTCGCTACAAAACATGTTAAGGAACACCAGTGAATACTGCTGAACACTGCTAGGCACTTTAACACCCAGGGACATCTGTAATTTAACTGCTGTCCAATGACTGCTGGGACCCTTTCTGTCTATTGTTATGTCTGTCCATATTTATATTTACTGTATGTACCTTGCTGTTGTGTGCTTGTCAATTGTATGTTTTTGGTGTTGGGGATAATTCCTATCAACTATGTCGTCATGGCAACAAACTATTTGAACTTGAACTTAAACACTGTTAAATTTGAGTGGTATATCCTACTGCATTTTGCAGCCGACCAACAACTGATTGACCATACTGTTAAGTTTTAGAATAAAACTTAAGCCATTCCTGTGTTCCAATCAATTGGGCTAGGAATGTGCATGTTTAGCTTCTGATATCTTGAACAGAGCTGGCGACTCTGCCATTGAAGGTCACCCAGAACACTTTGTTCTTGATACCAGAAGTGTCCTTGGTCTATTTTCTATCCTTAGCAATATGTGTTTTTATGCTTCGTCACTACTGTAGACATGGAAACGACATGTTCCCTAACTAATATCATTCTTGCATACGTGTAACCTGCTGACATGAGGAAGATGGTATAAAAACAGTTGCCACCATTTTGTCCATTTTCGATTTTGACAGAGATAGGATGCTGCCTAGTTAGTGAGACGCTGTGAGACTTTGTCTCATTTTTCATTTTCTTTAAGCTTTATTTTTCTTCCACCTTCACTTATTTTATTTTCTTCTTATTCTTTTTGTAATCTCACTTTTTCTATAATAAATTGTATTCTGATCGATCCTTTTAATTACGAAGTGAAGACTTATTTTATTTTTGCAAGTGAGTCAGCTAAAACACAATGCAGAGCATTCATCCTTCAAATTTTATTGGAGAAGAGAATTTTGGAAATGTCCGAAATCTAACAACACTTGGTGAGTTGCATATTCTTGAAAGCAAATGTTAAAGGTGATTTTAAGAACAGAGTTGGACATGAACATAGAAGGCCATTATAAAGCTTGTTGAGATAAAACCCAATTAGCCAAATAACAGAGACTGCAGCAAACATGAAATAAACAGTAAGGGGGACTCTCAAATATGGCAGACAACTCAGACAATGGCCTTAATGTTCAGAATAGTGAAGTTCCCCTTTAAGCTTGAAGCGTGGGTATTATATGCACAATTTCAATGCATTTTTTAAAATAAATATTGAATTCGGTCCAGATTCAGATTTTGGCTCGATGTGAATTGACATACCTGCCATTGGTGAAACAGGAGCGAACGCTAAGATAATCGTCTCTCCCAATACAACGTCCAGTGTTGGGAAAGTTCATTTTCGAGCAGAACTAGTTCATAGTTCAGTTCACAGCTCTCAGAATGAACTAGCGTGTTCATAGTTCATAAATCTTTCAAAATGAACTAGTTCGTTCATATTTCACAAAATGAACTAGCCATACTTGTTTGCTTGGTCCCGCCTCTTTGCACGAGACGAAAGTTTTGTGTGTTTAGTGTTTAGTCACGGTTTCTGTGGGAATATTAATGAAATCTGGTAACTACGGAATGAACGCGTTCATAGATCGTTCATCATCTAGTATATACTGTACCTTCACATTCGCTCAAAATATGAACGTGTTCATAAACTTTCGTTCATTGAACGCGTTCGGGTACAACACTGACAACGTCTCTGGCTTGCTTCTGGTTATTTCCATACTATTACCAAAGAGTTGGATCTGCTGTGCCCCCCTGCCCACACACACACACACACACACACACACACACACACACTGCGTACCTGGGACTATTCTGTCACTGCAGGCATCATAGAGCATGCCCAGACGGAAGGGTCTACTGAGAGCACTGATCACCTCCATGGAGTCGTTTGCACCTGTAATATAAATAAATATTATTAATATATACAGTGCTATGAGAAAGTTTGGGCACCCTTTTGGAAAATCATTACATCAGTTTATTTCTCGTTGAGCTTTTAAAGTAGCAACTTCCTTTTAACATATGTTAAACTGTAGGGAAAGAGAAACATTTCAGCAGTGGGAGAATTTTCATAGGTGTTATAGAAAGAATTGTATGTGGATTTAAACAAAAATATGCGTGTGCATAAATATGGGCAAATTGAGCAAAAGCCATGAGGAATCCGTCTCCGTGGACGATGGGAGATGGTCTCATCTTATTCCATCATTTAAATTAATTGAAGTACCGAACTCAAACTAAAACCCACATTGTGCTTTGTTAGCATGTCTGTTACATTATAGCGTCGCAAAAGCATACAAATAATAAAACGAAAGTGTAAATATAGTTACCTTAACCAATCAGTAACGGAGCTCGCGGGTGAGTTCTACATCACCATTCTCAACTGTTTGCTGATTGGCGAAACACTGAGAGTGCGTTTTAATATGTGACCTTGCCTCCTCCACTTGCCTCCTCCACTTGCTTCTCGTCATGATGACATCACTGACAACAGCATTATATTTCAATATCTTGCAAAAGCTCAATTGTAAAGTCTTTTTCTCATTTGCAATTGGGATGGTGAATGAAAAACAGTCCCTCAAAAGTTGTTGTGGCGAGTCTGACAGCTGGGAAACTTTATCGTTTTCTCCACGGAGGAGGGGCCTTTTGAGGGACTGTTTTTCATTCACCATCCCAATTGCAAACGAGAAAAAGACTCTACAATTGAGCTTTTGCAAGATATTGCAATATAATGCTGTTGTCAGTGATGTCATCATGACGAGAAGCGAGTGGAGGAGGCAAGTGGAGGAGGCAAGGTCCCATATTAAGATGCACTCATGGTATCCAAGGAGACGAGGCTATCATGTTTCCCTCAAAGTAAAATGAAAACCAAAAACAACATGATTACTCAAGGGCACCAAACGATCTCTGGCATTTATGTAAAATAAATCTGAGAGAAGTTGGACCCTCAGCGTTTAAACATTTTTCTGACATCTTTCTAGCAAAAAGAACAACAAGCATATCGGAAATGTTAGCGTTGTTGATTTAACATAGTCAGCCAGATGCTGTCAGCATTGCTCGTTGGTCCTTAGAAGGCTTGAAAAAGACTTGCCAATATTCAGGCAATGGGAGCAGGACTTCCGAGACAGCGGCACTTCCAAACGGCAACGTGAGTCCACGCCTACAAAGGAATTTTAAGAAGACCCGTGCAAATCCATCGAGTCCACAGGCTAGATTGTCGGGAGGAACAACCAAGGTGTCCGGTGCCAGCTTGACCGCTGAAACAATAACCCAGGTATTGTTTTATGTGTCTGTTGATTAAGGTATTAAACACTATGCATGCTAAGTAACTAAATGTCGGCGAGTATAAGCGTACAATACCTAAGCTACCTAGCTAGCTGGTTGCCATTTGCGAAATTGTAGTGGCCTACTAATGTAATAGAGAACATACCATTTTGATATTTCTGTTCGTTCTTGACAATAGATCATTTATGAGACACATTACAATAGCAATGTGTACAACTTGTTGGATACATGGACGGGCCAACTTGTCTTTATTTCCGGACACAACACGTGCTTGATACAGTATAATCGTACGAGAAGCTACCTAGCTAGCAGGTCTGACTTTGGTTGCCATTTGCAAAATTGTAGTGACCTACTAAAAGTGATTGACACCTCTTTTGTCCAATAGCCTATTGTTCTAAGAAACGACTTAAATTCCCACAATAGAGCGAAATGCAAACGTTATTGGTCAATGCGTAACAGTTTGCATGTTGAATGTTGTGGAGCGTCAGCCAGAGTGCTGATAAAACACTGTAAAGGTTATTCAGTTAATATTTTATGATTATGGGGATGATTGCATTGCTTCTCTCACGTTTTGTAACTTGTTTAGAACACTGATAACCAGGGCTTTGAACCGTTATTTTTTTCCAAACGTTCCGTTCCGAACAGAAACGAAATTATAACGTTTCCGGTTATGAGTTCCACCAATAAATTGACGTTCCCGATCCGGTTAGAACAAAAAAATATTGTTCCCGGAACGGTTAATTTCGTTCCTGTCAGCTGATTACTCCCCATAGGCCTAACTGACGTTAATTAACCAAGAAAGACGGAAGTGCAAATGAGTCAGCCTACATTCCAAACTGTTTATTCAAGTGGATGAAAAGAATATCCTCCAGAATTTTGTCATTCAGGGATGACCTAAGCGGAGAAGCCGAGAATAAACCTCAATTATGAAAATGCATGCTTCACGCTGACTTGGGTAACAGGAAGTGCTATGATGGAGTTTGTGCATATTTGAAGCGACCATGGATACCCAATAACGTAGAAAATTCTCGGTGCGCTTTACACGCGCTTCTCTGCAATGTCTTGCAATGATGCAATGGAAATGTATGACAGTGGTTTGTCTTATTTAAGATGCGGAGTGGAGACTTTGTAATCCACAGCTCTCTCTCCATTCAGTCAGAGAATGTCTGATGTCACACAGGACGTGAATCTCAGCCATCATGGTAACGTGCGCAGGAAAATAGTTACTTTTTAAAATTTTATTTGAGGAACGGTATTAACCGGTTACCATTATTTTTAAATAAGTGTTCCCGTTCCAGAACATAAAAAATAATAAAGTTTCCGGTTTCGTTTCTGTTCCCTGTAAAATACAAAAAGTTCCCGGTTTTCGTTTTCGTTCCTTGAACCAGTTCAAAGCCCTGCTGATAACATATGTGAAAAGCAAGCACATGCAACACTATGCACTGCAACTACTAAAAGACAGGGTGTTATGAAGGACTAGAGACTGTTCACATTACCAGGTAGCCTCCTACTGGCCATCCGTGTGTCCTGCGCGTGCAATCCTTGTGGCTACACTTGTGCAGTTAATTGGAGTGCGAGTCAGAGGGTTGTATGCGCAGACCAGTGGATGAGGAGGCAGAGATTTGAAAGGAACCCCTTCGGTTCTGTGGACTGTTTGTGCCGTTTGTGTGTTCAGAAACCGTAAGTGTTGGCATTTCTTGTTTGTGTAGGACTTGTTAAATGTCCGTTTGAATGTCATTGATAATAACCGTATATTTGCCGACAGTTGCGTTCAGAGCTTGCACCGCGTGTCCCGCGCTACTGCGGTTAAGTTAACTTATAATGTGTAATGTGTAATTTTCCCTGCTGTGTTAGATGGAGATTATGTTCCTAATTTGATAATATGTTGTCTATAACGGTGTAACATATCAGTGTAATAACGTGTATGTCTAGATTTAAGTGGATATTTGGTAATGAATGTAGTAGTGCTTGGTTAGCTATTTTCCATGTGTGTCAGTGTATGATTAGCCATGCTGCTTAGCCATTAATAATGTAGCCACCATTCTTATGTTTCTAAAAGGCATTGTTGCATTTGTTTTACTTGTAGAAACCACAACACGACTAAAGTAACATCCACAACTTCGTTGTCACAACTTCACAACCTATTTCATATCATCCCCAACTGCAATAATCCCAAGCCCAACAACTGTAAACTCCACAAGTTTCAGTAAATACTCTGGATCTGTACATCGTGTCTGCATTTTAATCCGATGCCCCACGGTGGCTCCTACAGATAAACTAACTAGGATGAACAATCAAAACACAGGGAATGCAGTGAGTCTCATTGTAGCCACTCTCCTAGATGGACAAAAAGGTTTCTGACCTCATGGCTTCATGTCTACTATCTACATATTTTGAAAGGCAGGTTAAATAATGTTTTTGATATTATTCTATACTATTTAGTGCATAATATACCCTATATAGCATTATACAGTACCTATATAATTGACTATCTAGTCTATGGGCCTTCCTAATTCAGCTATGGTACTTGAATTCAAAATGCAAATACAAATGTAACCATACTTTATTTTCAGTGAATTTTCCCTGGTAAATATGAGTAGGGTGAGAGAAGTTGGATAGGCAATTAGGAACGCAAATGGCATGTACTGGCTTTTCTTTATATCTCTTTGAAAACTTTGCCAAAGGTCTTCATATATTTTACACATGTTGCCAACATGTTGTTGTATCAGGTTTTTTTTTTTTTTTTTTTTTTTTTGTTTTTTTTTAGCTCTGCCCCTAAAACCCAATTTCAGGTTAAAAAATAGCAAATAAATCATAGCCGTTTTGAATGTGTGTGTGTTTTTTTAATGGATTTTACTGTTGTGCCAAGTATAATATTGAATTCATAAATATCTCAATTTAACCATTTGGTGTTATTAAGTTGATGTCCCAAATGTAATCTTTCAATTGTTGCATACATGATGGCAATAGCTTATGTAGAACCAGAGACATTGTACTATGAATGTTGGATGTCAAATATAGGCGGAAATTGCCCATTTTTGCCACTGCAGCTGACGTTAGTTGAAACTCAGCATTTGCTGTGTTCAGCGCAAATGATGGAATGGTCCCATAGTTGTTGAACAGCTGCTAGAATTGATAGAATTGACATGTGTCCATGCACAGTTTTGATGCCCTCCGTGAAAATGTACAATGTGCTGTAAATAGCCACGAAAATAAAGAGAATGCATTACTGTAAATTACTGTAAATGACAAGGTGTGTCCAACCTCCTGGCCTGTACTGTATTCATTCGTTCTTCAATAATATCAATATCATAATAAAAATAAAAATAATAATGTATTGCTGTTTTTATCCTCATTAGGGCCAAAACATACCAAGGCGGAAGGGAACGGTCGCGGGACGAACGCGGTCTTTCTGCTTAGTTTCGGCCGGTGTGTTTTTCTCTGCCTTTCACACTGACAGCGTCGGCGTTCCCACAGTCAAAGCTAGTATGCTACTTTGCCATTCATTTGAATGAGACACCACCGGTCGCTGGCGTGAAAAATATGCTCGAGTTCTATTTTCCAAATGCAGCGTGGCGCGGAGCCGGCTCCCGCGCAGTCTACGCTCGACTACCGCCGGTTGGTGTGTAAGGACATATATGTTTCAATGTATTTTCACCGGCGCCGGTAAAAAACGTGGCCGTTCCGCGACGCTTTACCGCCCTGGTGTGTAAGACCCATTATTAGTATGCTTGCCAGTGTCTATTGGGCAATGTGTGACGTGTGTATGAATGTTACGCATGCAAGAAAGGCAAAGAATGCATGAAGGACAAGCATACTCCAGCATTTTCTGTGAGGAAATGAGATCTAGTTATTATAATTATTGTTGTTGTTGTTTTTATTACTTACATTTTATTTCAGCCATGGTTTCAGTGAAGATGCTGATTGAATGGTTGAAAGGAACAGCAGGTATTTGATTAGCTGGTTGAAAGGAACACCAGGTTTTTTTGGAGATCGAAACTGTAACACAAAAAACATTCTGACATGAACGGATGGTGAACACTAGAAGAACTTGCAGGAGGAGTTAAATAAACAGTTTTCAATGTGACAACGTTTCGGCCTGTCGGCCTTCCTCAGGTCATGTGTGAACACTAGAACTCTAGAAGAACTTCAAAGTATGTGGGTAGATGATGCGACGTGTTAATTTTGCTGTCACAGGCTCTTAAAATGAAGTTAATTCATGCTTTCAAATTTGTTAATGTTTTAAATGGTTAAACTTAAGTATATGTTGTGAAAAAGTACTGTATATATATAGTATAAATTCGGACAATTTTGAACATTTAAACGGAAAGTTATCTCTGTATTTCCTTGAAGGTTTCCAATAAGCTTGCCTCTCATGGGGGGAAAAAATACTTAAATGTTTATTTCTCATTAAATTAATATTTTAAAATATTGCACTAAATACAAAGAGTGTAAAAATGTATATAAAACTCCCTCAAGCCATTTCAACATTATTTAATATATATATTTCTAAATGTCACACCAAAGGACATATTTACAGCTCATTGCTTTAGCAATGTAAACAAATAATCAATTAATAGACCAACATTGTGACCACTGGGATTTTTTGAAAGATTAATTGCCGCACTATGTAGACATATAATTCTTTGCCTCATAAAAAGGGTTTTGTGAAAAAAAATGTTTTTTGCTGTCATCTACCCATGTACACTATATTACCAAAAGTATTTGCTAAAGTGGCTGACAGATGAAATTAAGTGCCATTTACTGCCATAGTACAGGTCCAATTCCTCATTCAAAGGGTTCAATATGATGCCGGTTCACCTTTTGCTTGCCATTTCACTGTTTGAGGTTTGAGAATTGTGTTAATAAGAATTTTTGACCATTCTTCTAAAAGTGCTTTGGTTAGGTCACACACTGATATTGACCCCTATGGGCTATAGGATGGCACTTAAAGGATAACTTCAGTCAATTTCAACATGCAGATGTAATGCTCACACTACCCTGGACTGGTCAGTACTTGAGGTTTTTTTTACCTTCTTCTTCAACCTTTTCCAAGATCTTGGTCGTTGTAATGGGGGTAGCGGTTTGTTTACATTATAAATTAAAAAAAAAAAAACATTTTTATTTATTCCCCAAAACATCCAAAAGGTTATGCAACATCAGCAAACAACTAGCAAACATAAGTACCTTTTGGGAAAAAAATTTGGAGTAGGCCTATGCTCATTTAAAATATATATATATATATAAACAAACACTGCTCTCATTAGAATAACTCATATCTCGGAAAGGGCTGAGCCGAAAAATGTGGCATCACCAGGTACTGACAAGTCAAGGGTAGCGTGACTGAGCAATACAACAGCATATTGAAATTAACTTTAAGTTCATGTGTGAGTCAAGGCTAGTTATAATATAACTAAGGTAATATAGTTTTGTCCTTCGTTTATTTATAGTTTTGTCCTTCGTTTATATATTCTTATTTTACCTTTATTTAATGAGGGGACAAAATCACATTAAGATTTAAATCTTTTTCCAAGTGAGCCCTGTCGAAGGTAGCAGCAAACGTACACAGTACACAAACTAAAAACATTAAAAAAAACATTAAAATAGATGTAAACAGAGGAGTAAAAAAAACATAAAACAAGGTCAGACGTTAAAAGCAAGTTTTGAGTGTGCATCAATACTTAAAACGCTAAAACCAAGTAAGAAAATAAAATTTAAACGAAAAGATAGAAATTAAAAGCAAATGCAAGCAGATTTGATTGCATGGTTAAGATAAGCTTAAAACCCATTTAGAGGTATAAAAATAGCAAGTTTAACCTGTTAAAACACGACATTATAAATTTGTTGTGAACAGAATGGCAATGACAGAGTCCTAGTGCATTACTAAAGACCAGGTGTTGTGTCATAGTGGAGTAGTACTATGATACGGCCTAATTAACCTTTTAATGACTATTGCAGAGTGCCTCAGATGGTACAGTGTGCATTTTGGGGCTACGTCTTCACTAAGGGAAAATTTAAAAGTGTATAGCTACTTAAACGGAGATCATTTCCCTTGATTACTAAACGTTAGGAGACTACACATACATCAAGTGTACATCCCACCGCAGGATGAAACTGTGACTTACCAGGTGAGAGTGGAGATGGACAGTAGAATGTCACCTGAAGGCTGCTGTGATCTTCTTACCAGGTGAGAGTGGAAATGGACAGTAGAATGTCAGTGTGTTATATACTCTGCAGACTCCACCTTCTAATGTGGGGTGATGTGACAACAACCCTCCTCTAACACACACACGCACACACACACACACACACACACACACACATACACGCGCGCACACGCACACACACACACACACACACACACACACACACACACACACACACACACACACACACACACACACACACACACACACACACACACACACACACACACACACACACACAATGTTGCAATGCTATTCTTGAATTCCTCATAATGCTTTGACATGGGAATGGTGAATGGTGTTTGTACAGGTATGGCCTTGGGGGAAGTGAGAAATCAGTTGAAGCTCAGCTCTGGTCTTGGCTTCATTCCAGCTGGAATCAAGCCAGAGACAATGATATGAGGTGGGTAGAATGATAGAGGGGGTAGTTATCCCCTCTAGAAAGTTCTAATGCACGCAGACTCACAGGTTTGTTAGGACGACAGCGACAGGTCGTATGGGGTTCAATGGAGTCTTTTTATTAACACAAATTCTCTATAAAATGTCCTTTAAAATACCCCAAAATGAAGAACATTGTTCAAACATGAGACACAGGGAATGACAGACTTGACATTGAGAGAGAGGAGAGCGCACACACTGTTCAGTCCCTCCCCAATTACCCGATAGCAACTGCTTCACAGTAACTCAATAACACTGCAAACGGTAGAAAAACAACAATCCACTCTTATTACAAAGCACATCAACCCATAAGGCAGTGGTTCTTAACCTGGGGTGCGGGCACCCCCTGGGGGTGCGCCAGAGATTTCAGGGTTGCACTGTATTTTGTTTGTGTTGAGGTTGTGACCAAAACTCGTCTGGCGAACATTATAATTAGGCCAAATCAAAACCAAATTGATACATGTTTTGGTCCCCATGTAAAGGCATTAAGATAAGATATTGATTAGTGTCTCAAGCAAGAATCATTGTAATTAATCACTTCAATCCTTTTTCAGTGCGTATACACGTGTAGAAGTTTGGGATGGGGGTGCGCGGCTTGTCTTTGGCACAGGTAAGGGCCTTTCAGAAAAAAGGTTAAGAACCACTGCCATAAGGCACGGCAAATGAGAAGCTAGGGAAAGGCAGTTCTTCTGATGTGTGCTCGAGAAGAAAAATACAGTTAAGGAAACAAAATTACAATGACTTAAAAGAAGGAAACAAACGAAACAAAACGAAAGACACACACACACACACACAGTGAAATAAAAAGAGTTGGCTAACTATGTTTTGAGGTCACTTCTTCCATAATGGAATCCATTATTTTTGTCAATGGATTTTTTTGGGGGGAAAATTGCCTGTCAACTCTGTTCTCAACATAATCATAAATTGCAAGCTGTTAAACTTTTTTTATCATGTTAATAAAATGAAGGTACTGTCTGCTTATGATGTGAACCCTGTAGACGACGACTGTGCAACGTTGAGGTTGGCTGAGTATGGTGAGATGTGAACTTTTAAATCGCGAAATTCACTCGTGCAGTGTGAGCAGGAGCTTAATACCCACGACTGAAAATATCGCACAGTGTATGCCCGGCTTTAGAGATGAGGTCTGAAAGGTGTACCCACTGTGTAGGATGGTGGCCACTGGCCAGAGAAGGTATTGCTACTATGCTGCTCATTGAAACGGTGCTGCCTTTTTCCAAAATGTCCTCTTCTCATGAATATTTATTAAATAATAAACTAATATTTACTAGTGTGTCCAAAGGACAGACATTTTTGCAGCTAAAAATGTCCATTTCTGGAAATTCTAAATGGCGGACCATGGAGAGGATACCACTTTTCATTTATGAAAATGTCATTTTCCCAGTCCTGATGAATAGGCCTACTTAGAATTTTATAGTTATAGTAAGTATTCATAGAAAAGGTAACATTTGTGAATGGGCAGCATGAATTCTGGAAATAAACTGTACTACTAAAAACATTACACAGTGCACCTGTAATGGCAAGGCAAGGCAATTGTATTTGTATAGTGCATGTCATACATGAATGCAATTCAATGTGCTGTACAGCAAAGTAAGATAAAAATGATATAAAATAAAATAACTTGAAATGAAGTAGAAATAAAAGCATATGGCCTGGCTGGTGAAAATAGAATAAAAAGTAGGGATAATAGCAGGAGATAAGGGGAAAAATATATAAAAACATGATAAACATGTTGATCTCTAAGAGAAGGCATCAGGGAAAAGCTTTGTCTTTGTCGCTAACACAGTTCTCGTACCAGTCAATTATCCTGTATGACGCACGACGCCTAATATGGACTTACCAGCTGGAGAGGGCGTGACCCAATCGGGATTTCCCAGGATAAAGACACAGACGCGCAGGGCCTGGAGGCGCGCACAACAGAGGGTCCGTTCGAAACAGGGAAGGCAGCTAACTGAACGTCGAATCATGAAGTGTAGATCGAAACGAAAAATTGCTGTATTTCCTCCCTTGGCAGTTGAGTGCATTTGTGGGCGTAATGGGGATATTTGAGGGCAGCATCAGATGCTGACTTCGCTGCCTTGGTACCCAACATGCTGTGCGCCACCTCCCTCTCAACCGGAAACCTGAAAAACAAACATGGCTACTACCCAAGCTACTACCTTATCTTTACCTTACCTTTATTCTGACACTTATGTATGTAGATATTGAAAATCGAATGGATAAATCAACATTGTAGTATCTAAATATGCTGTCGCTAGATCTATTTATAGCCCATTTTACGATTCCGCCGTCTGACGATCATTCACCGTTCAAATAGCATGCGTAAGCTAAGCGCTAATGTGATGAACGTAACTCCCGCCATAGAATCGCCGTAACATAAAATGCGCAAGGCAGCGCACGCGTTAGTGCCGTTCGTAACGGCTGCCTCATCAGCTAACTTCAGCTATCTGATCAGTGACTTGTTTATGTAGGAGGAGAGTCATCGAATTGAGCCAGAGACTCTCCATCTTACCATTCTTTCCCTTCCCCTTTCCCCGCGCATTTAGAAATTGTAAAACTTTAATTTAAGGGAATGAACCTTCAATGAGTAAAAAATATTCTCTTCTCTTGGAAATCCTTTCTTGCACTCTACAGTCTTAAGTCTGGTCTTGAAACTATCAACAGTTGGGGCGTTTTTCACTTCCTCAGGAAGCTGATTCCAAAGCTTTGAAGCATAGTAGCTAAAGGCTGCCTCCCCACACTTTGTTATGACAGTGTGTAAAACCAGCAAGTTTTCCTTTAGAGACCTTATGGCTCGTTCAAAAAGTTGAGAATGCCAAGAAAGACGACCTTAAACCTTGGGAAAGTGTGAGTGAACATTTGGAGACGTAATGTCAGATCGATAATTATCGAGGTTGATCTCTGGCGGAAGTATAGAACAACGAGTTCCCGAGCTTGTGTTTTGTGTGACGACACACGCATCATCAACATGGCGCCCATGCATGCAACTGCCATGTAAACAGTATCATAAATGCTAAAATATCATCTTGTAATCACTATCAACAACACCAGTTGATGTCTTTCAATTGCAGATGCACATATGTCAGTAATGCTGGCCTCTGAATGTTTAATTTAGCTTACTTCAGCTAAAATTATATGTTGTGGATGTGGAGGCTCAAGTGGAAGTGAAAAAAAGAAAAGAGGACCAAAACAAAACAGGCATGATTCCGATGTTCCGGGATCAGTGGCTTTCATGCGCCAAACTCCAGAACTCAGTTGTCATGTGAGCAGTGTCGTCAGCTGTCTAGAGAGGCCCCGAGCTCCAGATTTGACGGACGCAGAAGCTATGCGTCTGAAGCATAAATTAGGCATAAAGTACCACTTCAGTCAATTTCAATATGCTTAAAATCTTAACATAGGCCTATTCCAAATATTTTCCCAAAAGGAATAGACAGACAGACAGACAGAGAGACAGACAAACAGACTTTTATAGTCCCCAAGGGGAAATTTGTTCTCACCACCATAACAGTCTTGTCACAGCCTACAACAGGCATTCATATTAGACATCAAAACACCTTTGACAATCACAATTTACATACTAGACATTGGTGGCAGTTACATACTAGATACATACCCACTCAGACATGTACAGACAGCACAGAACGCAACATGATGACAGACACTATATACACTCCAGGAGGGTCAGATGCAGGGGGTCACCATGGGATGTTGTTTAGTGCAGTGATGGCATGTGGTACAAAGCTTCAGTGGAAGCGTGCTCGCCTCCATCTGATGGATCTATACCTGCAGCCAGATGTATAGCTGTTTGCTAGTTGTCTGCTGATGTTGCATAACCTTTTGCACCTCCCTCTAACATTATCACACGATAGAATGGGCGTTATAAGTTGATAGAAGAGGTCCCATAGGAATGGCAGAGTAGGCGCCTACTCTAACTACCAGGAGGCTCGAGAGGTCGTTATCAACCATTCGCATGGCTTTGCCTAATACACTACAAAATGTGTGTGTGTGAGTGTGAGAGAGAGATGCCTTGGCAAAATGTATACAACAGTAAGCTATATATGATTATTTTATGTGTAAATATGTGTGTTATGTCTTGTGGGCAATGTCTTTATGTGTGTATGCTACTTGACACCTTAATTTCCCCCTGGGATCAATAAATGATACTTTACTCTACTCTACTCTAAATGTAGGGGTAGTACACATGCGTAGCAGTTTCTTTGAAAGAATGGCCAATACATTTTATTCGCGCTGTCCAGGACGGAGCAGCTTTTCACACTACTGCGCATATGAACTATCCCTACATTTTGGGGTCTATTACTTACGCAAAGCCATGCGAATGGTTGATAACGACCTCTCTTGATGAAAGCAATGAGAAATGCCAGTCTGTTGTGGAAAATTGCAAGTTGGTTTGGGAAGTTGTCCATATTGTTACCTTCGCCAAGACAAAGTCGGCGAAGGTTATGTTTTGACCGCTGTGTATTTATTTATTTATTTGTGAATATGTTTGTTTGTTTGTTTGTATGTACTTCGTATAACTCAGTCAGAACTGAGCCGATTTTTATGAAATTTGGTGGGATGATTGGTCATGACCCAAGGAACAATCGATTAGTTTTTGGGAGTGATTGGGTCAAAGGTCAAAGGTCAAGGTCAAAATGTTTGTTTGTACTTCGTATAACTCAGTCAGACCTGAGCCGATTTTTATGAAATTTAGTGGGATGATTGGTCATGACCCAAGGAACAATCGATTACTTTTTGGGAGTGATTGGGTCAAAGGTCAAGGTCAAGGTCACGAAAAGGTCAAACTCAGAAAGAACTGAGCCGATTTTTATGAAATTTAGTGGGATGATTGGCCATGACCCAAGGAACAATCAATTAGTTTTTGGGAGTGATTGGGTCAAAGGTCAAAGGTCCAGGCCAAGGTCACGAAAAGGTCAAAAACGTAAATTGAGCCGATTTTTATGAAATTTAGTGGGATGATTGGTCATGACCCAGGGAACAATCAATTACTTTTTGGGAGTGATTGGGTCAAAGGTCAAGGTCTAGGTCACGAAAAGGTCAAAACGTAAATTGAGCCGATTTTTATGACATTTAGTGGGATGATTGGTCATGACCCAAGGAACAACCGATTACTTTTTGGGAGTGATTGGGTCAAAGGTCAAGGTCAAGGTCACAAAAAGGTCAAAAACGTTTTTCTTTGCCAAGCACTATATGCCAGAAGAACGTGTGCATGCTGAATTGAATAAGAGGTCACGACTGGGCCAAAAATGTAATATTACGATATTCCGGTCCGATTTAAAAGAAACTAACAAAAAAAATTTGGAGAATGTTATGCCCCACATTTTGAAGATGGACAGAAAAAAATAAGTGGCATAGTCGAAGGTTTGCGCTCTACCGAGTGCCCATTCTAGTTTTGAGAATGTAATCTGTTTAGAGAAATGAGCCAAACCAATGGAGAAAAAACTGGTAACATGGCACTGTCACATAACTTTGTTGCGTGTGAAGTATTTGCAGACAAAACATTCAGGTCACTTTCATCCCCAGTTAGTTTGCTTTCGATTCCATTTTTTCTTTTTTTTTTTTTTTTAAACTATTGTCTTGATCCTCTTTCATCCTAACCAAACCCATCTTACTTCCTCTTTGTCCAATGGCACGTTATTTCCACCACACACTGGCATTCTTGACTGTTCCCCTTTCTAGATAGCCACTGTGCCTGTAGTTGTAGTCCATTTTTAATCGCACTGCCAGTAATAAGTTATTGTCTTCATTTTTTTATTGTTTGAAAAGGTTGCATTTTATGCCTGTTTTACAAGTTATTGATATTTGTATATACAGTTGAAATGTTTGTAATGTATGTAAAGACACACAATCATATCGCATCCTCTACCTTAAAATCAGATAAAATATTTCGAGTTTAAGGTAATTTAGGGTTATTAAAATTATTTCCATTAGTCAAAATTATTTCCAAATCAAAGAACAAGAGAGAGAATTTTCAAGAGGATTGAGATCGTTGTGATGGGCGATCTAAAAACTCCATTTGTTGTCCTCAAGTCCTTTTTAAACAGTTTAGTGGTACACTTTTAGTTAGTGTCCATTAAGAAGACCCATTTGCCGTCAGTCTGCAAATGTTGAGATTTTGCTTCAATATTTTTCACGATGCCTTCTATTTTAGGAAGTGTGGCAGTTCCTCCACAGCAAAATAAGGGTATAATATGATGCTGCCACCCCAATGTACTGTATCAAGGTCAGCATGGTGTGCTCAGGCCTATGGTAGGCCCTATATCATGATGCTGCCACCCCATTGTGTACAACCCTACGGCATAACATGATGCTGCCACCCCAATGTAAACAACCCTACGGTATAACATGATGCCCAAGGTATACAACCCTACGGCATAACATGATGCTGCCACCCCAATGTGTACAACCCTACGGCATAACATGATGCTGCCACCCCAATGTGTACAACCCTACGGTATAACATGATGCTGCCACCCCAATGTGTACAACCCTACGGTATAACATGATGCTGCCACCCCAATGTAAACAACCCTACGGTATAACATGATGCTGCCACCCCAATGTGTACAGTACAACCCTACGGCATAACATGATGCTGCCACCCCGATGTGTACAGTACAACCCTACGGTATAATATGATGCTGCCACCCCGATGTGTACAACCCTACGGTATAACATGATGCCCAAGGTATACAACCCTACGGTATAACATGATGCTGCCACCCCGATGTATTAAAGGTTAGCATGGTGTTCTCAGGCCTATATCACATGATGCTGCCACCCCAATGTATCAAGGTCAGTATGGTGTTCTCAGGCTTGCACAAGTCCTAATCAGGGCAATTGACAGCTTTGGCCAGGCCCAGGACAAAGCTGTCTGAAAGGGTCCCAGCCAAAATGAAATTTCACCAGCATTTGGCTGGTTGGCTGGTGGTAATTTAGAGCCCTGCATACAATGTACTGAGGACCCAATTCTGGGTCCCCTCTCTCCCTGTGCCCAGGACAACTGTCCCTTTTGCAACACTTCAGTGTAGAGTTCTACCTGTGTTCATAACACAGCGCAATATTTTCCCAAAACTACAAAGTACATGCACTAACCATCTGGATCATCAGCGACCTAAATCTCAAGTGGAAGACCCAACAAAATAATATGGAATTACAGAAATACTTAGAAACATATAGTATTTCTTAAATTATCATTATTTTAATTTATTACACATTTTACTCTGCAATCTTATAGTTTGGCCATGTACAGTATCAACCATAAAATCAACTTGTGTGAATTGTGTGTGTGTGTGTGCGCGCTCTTTTGACCCCCCCTCATAACTTAGGAACCGAATGGCATATGACCACCAAACTTGGAGGGGATGATCTTCAGCCAAAGATCTATGAATGACATCAGTTTGGTGTCTTTATTGGATATTATGACGTCATTATGACATCATTTCCTGATTTTATTGCCCAAAATGTCACCTTAATGTATTTCCCATCTAACTTGGGTAATGCATATCAATTTTGGTCATTATGTGCATCAGGCCACTTCAAATGTTCACAAGGGTGTCTGATGTCAGACACATCCAGCAGTGGTTGACCTGATTATCCACCCAGCTCGTGATCCTGAGATGTACAAGAAGTTCTCGGAAATTCACCAGTTCCACTTATCAACCACAGTCTTCTTCACTGTTCTCCTCTGAGGGCATATTGACCACAGTCAAGTGACTGAGGTTCAGCCCCAGAATAATGAAATGCTTAGGTTGCATTATGGACCTAAAATTATTCTGGAAACAGCAGTACCCAAGTAACTCTAATACCCATCTCTAGAAATCTAACATTTTGAGGCTATAGATGTGGAGTTTAATTGCAAAACGGGTAAATCTATTTTGTAGATTTTTTTTGAATTGCAAAACACATTTTATATTGGTTTAAAAAGTATGTTCTCAAAATATTTGAATGACAAGAATTCACACATAGTAGATGGCAGGTCTGCTGGTAGGATTCAACACAGCAGGGCACCTTGATGACGAGGTGAAGCAGTAACAACAGTTTTGATCTCCCAGAAAGGTTAAGAGAGATTATACACACTTGTCATGAGCTCGCTCCTTGGCATCCTTATTTGAGCTCTTAGCTCTTGGCTCTTATCTCTCTCTCTCTGTCTCTCTCTCTCTCTCTGACCCCGTCTCTCTCTCTCTCTCTCTGACCCTGTCTCTCTCTCTCTCTCTCTCTCTCTCTCTCTTGCTCTCTCTCTCTGCCTCTCTCTCTCTCTCTCTCTGTTCCTGTCAGTCTGGTCTGTCTCGGTCTGTCGTTATGTGTGTCTGTCTATGTCAGGGGTGTCAAACTCATTTTGGTCTGGGGGCCGCATACAACCCATGTGGACCTCAAGCGGGCCGCATTAGTAACATCATCGCAAAAAAAGCCTAAAGCAGAGGATTAGTGTTCAGTACTATCACGTTTTAAGTGTGTTGAATATGTAGAAAGCAATGCAATACTGATAATCCTATGCAAAATTTCCTTGACTTCATTCATTCATTGCCAACCGTCAATTAATTAAATATGGGACAGTTCATTTTGGCAGGGGGTCTGGGGGTTTTCCCCCAGAAAATGTTGTATTTCTTAGATGTAATTTCCTGCATTTTCACGCACTCTAACATCCCGTTTCCAGTTTCAGCTTAATAGGAACCAATACAAATCCAATTATATTTATTATTTAATTACAACCAATACCAATACAATATGAAAAAGAAGTACTGTATTAACATTTTATCTCTATAATATATGAGTTTTATCAAATGCCTGTTACAGTACAAATTCACCATTTATAATAGAAGTGTGATGTGCACTTTACTACATATATACAGTATAACAGAGGGACCATTGGGTTAATGTCATGCAGGTCTCGATTTTGCCCCGAGGGGCGTAATTGCGCATTTCGCTTATTTGATTGAAACAAAAAAAAGTAAAAAAAAAAAAAATATATATATATTTACATCCGGGACGGATGGAACCCTCTGGCGGGCCGGATGCGGCCCGCGGGCCGTACGTTTGACACCCCTGGTCTATCTGGTTGTCTCTGTCTACCTGATTCCCTCTACCTGTTAACTACCTAAATTACTTTCTATCATCTGCTACTCTACTCTCTGTTCTGTTCTGTGGGCAGCAGCTTTGCGTTTTACGTAGGTTAGACAGTGAACAACTTTACTGACTGCTAGCTTAGCAAAAGAGAGACACTCGGACAAAATCTTCTCCGTTGGCTGGCATTCTTCATACTGCTTGCAACTGACTCAGCCGTTTATTCAAACACACACAGGTGGGGAAAACCCTGACTCATTCTTAGGGCCCAGACCACCTGGGGGGCCCACCGGGGGCCCTCCAATTGGAAAATAATTTTCTTCTTTCGTTTTTTTAAAACATTATTTTTAAAATAATGTCAATACATGTTGGCAATTTATGTAATTCCAATGTTCTCTGGAAATACATCTGTTGAATTGGATATACTAGCCTGCAAATAGGCTATATTCTATATCGGACACCCCCATTATCACGTATTGGTTTAGTCCGCCCGCTCGCGGACTTTTGATTGTACAATATGCGGAATCAACACTCATTTACTTCAATATTATGCATTAAACACAGCAGTCGGTTAGCAATGAAAGACGTCTAAAACACCAGGCTTTCACAAAAAGAATAGAAAGGCAAGAGAGACAGGGGAAACAAAATGAAGGAAAGCAACTGCAGCTGATTTCTTGCAAGAAAGGTGAGCCCAAATGTCAAAATTGCAGCCTAGGCTACACAGTAGGATAACTGGTTACGCCTATCCCATTTCCATTACGTGTGGCCTTCTGTGATAGCCAGTGGCAAACTTAGCAATTTGGGGGCCTAAGGCGAAATTAGCTAGGGGGCCCATCGGCCCACCCAAGTGTCCCCCCCCCCCCAAAAAAAATAATAAAATAAAATATAATTATAATAATAATAATAATAATAACTAGAAATGCATTCTCACAGAAAATGCTGGAAGCGGGCTTGCCTTTTGGGGCAGAGATGAAACAAAGTACTATTGAGAAAACAAAGCTAAAAGAAATCTTGGAAAAACTCCATCCACCCAGTCAGAAGTTATGGGCCAAACAATTCAGCCATCTTGGATTCAGCCATCTTGAAAGTGTTGTAGCTCTGCGTTTTGGGGATATACTAAATGACATACATGGTATTTTAAGTTGGCTAAGGAACACTGCATATGATAAAATTTTGAAAATCAACATGGCTTCGAGCGGGATTAGAACTCACAACCTCCATATCTGTAATCCAACCCCTTTGCCATTGATATTAAATGACATACAATACATGATATTTGAAGTTGGCTAAGGAACACTGCATATGATATCATTTTGAAAATCAACATGGCTTCGACTGGGGTTCGAACCTCCAACCCCCATATCCCTAATTCAGCACATTTGCCATGCATACTAAATGACATACATGGCATTTTAAGTTGGCCAAGGAACACTGCATATGATATAATTTTGAAAATCAACATGGCTTTGACTGGGTTTCGAACCCCCAACCTCAATATCTGTAATTCAGCACATTTGCCATCCATACTAAATGATATACATGTATGGCATTTTAAGTCGGCCAAGGAACGCTGCATATGATATAATTTAGAAAATCAACATGGCTTCGAGTGGGATTCGAACCCTCAACCTCCATATCTCTAATGCAGCGGCATGCATTACCACTAAGCCAAGCAGCTAATTGTCATGCATAGTCCAGCAAGACTATATTACATTGCATTGCAGAGCTGAACAATGGACTTCTAGAATGCTTGCTCGCACCTGCTCGTTAAGAATGGAATCTTGAGACAGTGACAGTTGAAATGGAATCCTTCACTGGCTGCACCTGTTGTGATTGACTGAAAGACAGTTAGTATTGAGCCTTTAACAGGGGAAAAAATGAGAATGAGTTTTTTGTCTTTACAACATCGTTGTAAAAAAACTAAAAGGAGTTGGCACGTGTCCTTTTCACAGATCGGAGTCATGCTTGTGATCTCTCTAACAGTCTTTGAATGAAGTTTATAGGTTAAATTTTTCAGGCACAAATGGACCTCCGTGTGGGACATGCGCTGATCTCTTGAAAAATGCACTTTTCCAAAGACTGGGATTCTCCATAGAGCCAGGTCTGTTTTTTTTACAAACCTGCCATTTAAAAAGTATTGGGAGTTGGGAGATGAAACTTTCACAATTTGGAGACATCCCATAGAGCTCGCTAACAACGCGTCAACTAAACTTCTAGGTGAAAGTGTTGATGTTTTATGACCGAAAAAGCCTCCTACACTCTAATCTCTAGAGTGGCGGAACTTTGGTTCATGAAGGTTCCACCATAGTTTTCAATGGAGACCCAGGCTTTCACAAAATCGCCAAAAACGGGAAAACGACAAGAGACACGGAGAAGCCTATAACGATACGCGATCTCCAAGCCGAGCCGGTCGTTTTAGTGTTTGAACGGTGTCTCTATCTCGAAAGGCCTAGGAGGAGATCCATTTTCTATTTTTACTGCCCCTGCACAAGAGAACCAATAATAACTAGAAATGCATTCTCACAGAAAATGCTGGAAGCGGGCTTGCCTTTTGGGGCAGAGATGAAACAAAGTACTATTGAGAAAACAAAGCTAAAAGAAATCTTGGAAAAACTCCATCCACCCAGTCAGAAGTTATGGGCCAAACAATTCAGCCATCTTGGATTCAGCCATCTTGAAAGTGTTGTAGCTCTGCGTTTTGGGGATATACTAAATGACATACATGGTATTTTAAGTTGGCTAAGGAACACTGCATATGATATAATTTTGAAAATCAACATGGCTTCGAGCGGGATTAGAACTCACAACCTCCATATCTGTAATCCAACCCCTTTGCCATTGATATTAAATGACATACAATACATGATATTTGAAGTTGGCTAAGGAACACTGCATATGATATCATTTTGAAAATCAACATGGCTTCGACTGGGGTTCGAACCTCCAACCCCCATATCCCTAATTCAGCACATTTGCCATTCATACTAAATGACATACATGGCATTTTAAGTCGGCCAAGGAACGCTGCATATGATATAATTTAGAAAATCAACATGGCTTCGGGTGGGATTCGAACCCTCAACCTCCATATCTCTAATGCAGCAGCATGCATTACCACTAAGCCAAGCAGCTAATTGTCATGCATAGTCCAGCAAGACTATATTACATTGCATTGCAGAGCTGAACAATAGACTTCTAGAATGCTTGCTCGCACCTGCTCGTTAAGAATAGAATCTTGAGACAGTGACAGTTGAAATGGAATCCTTCACTGGCTGCACCTGTTGTGATTGACTGAAAGACAGTTAGTATTGAGCTCTAAACAGGGGAGAAAATGAGAATGAGTTTTTTGTCTTTACAACATCGTTGTAAAAAAACTAAAAGGAGTTGGCACGTGTCCTTTTCACAGATCGGAGTCATGCTTGTGATCTCTCTAACAGTCTTTGAATGAAGTTTATAGGTTAAATTTTTCAGGCACAAATGGACCTCCGTGTGGGACATGCGCTGATCTCTTGAAAAATGCACTTTTCCAAAGACTGGGATTCTCCATAGAGCCAGGCCTGTTTTTTTTACAAACCTGCCATTTAAAAAGTATTGGGAGTTGGGAGATGAAACTTTCACAATTTGGAGACATCCCATAGAGCTCGCTAACAACGCGTCAACTAAACTTCTAGGTGAAAGTGTTGATGTTTTATGACCGAAAAAGCCTCCTACACTCTAATCTCTAGAGTGGCGGAACTTTGGTTCATGGAGGTTCCACCACTATTTTCAATGGGGACCCAGGCTTTCACAAAATCGCCAAAAACGGGAAAACGACAAGAGACACGGAGAAGCCTATAACGATACGCGATCTCCAAGCCGAGCCGGTCGTTTTAGTGTTTGAACGGTGTCTCTATCTCGAAAGGCCTAGGAGGAGATCCATTTTCTATTTTACTGCTGCCCTGCACAAGACCAATAATAATAAAAGAAACAGGACTTAGAGATTACTATAAACGGGCCTTGCTCTGCAAGGGCCATGCTCTGCATGGTCCTTGCTCCGCAAGCCCGCTTAATAATAAACTAGAAATGCATTCTCACAGAAAATGCTGGAAGCGGGCTTGCCTTTTGGGGCAGAGATGAAACAAAGTACTATTGAGAAAACAAAGCTAAAAGAAATCTTGGAAAAACTCCATCCACCCAGTCAGAAGTTATGGGCCAAACAATTCAGCCATCTTGGATTCAGCCATCTTGAAAGTGTTGTAGCTCTGCGTTTTGGGGATATACTAAATGACATACATGGTATTTTAAGTTGGCTAAGGAACACTGCATATGATATAATTTTGAAAATCAACATGGCTTCGAGCGGGATTAGAACTCACAACCTCCATATCTGTAATCCAACCCCTTTGCCATTGATATTAAATGACATACAATACATGATATTTGAAGTTGGCTAAGGAACACTGCATATGATATCATTTTGAAAATCAACATGGCTTCGACTGGGGTTCGAACCTCCAACCCCCATATCCCTAATTCAGCACATTTGCCATTCATACTAAATGACATACATGGCATTTTAAGTCGGCCAAGGAACGCTGCATATGATATAATTTAGAAAATCAACATGGCTTCGGGTGGGATTCGAACCCTCAACCTCCATATCTCTAATGCAGCAGCATGCATTACCACTAAGCCAAGCAGCTAATTGTCATGCATAGTCCAGCAAGACTATATTACATTGCATTGCAGAGCTGAACAATAGACTTCTAGAATGCTTGCTCGCACCTGCTCGTTAAGAATAGAATCTTGAGACAGTGACAGTTGAAATGGAATCCTTCACTGGCTGCACCTGTTGTGATTGACTGAAAGACAGTTAGTATTGAGCTCTAAACAGGGGAGAAAATGAGAATGAGTTTTTTGTCTTTACAACATCGTTGTAAAAAAACTAAAAGGAGTTGGCACGTGTCCTTTTCACAGATCGGAGTCATGCTTGTGATCTCTCTAACAGTCTTTGAATGAAGTTTATAGGTTAAATTTTTCAGGCACAAATGGACCTCCGTGTGGGACATGCGCTGATCTCTTGAAAAATGCACTTTTCCAAAGACTGGGATTCTCCATAGAGCCAGGTCTGTTTTTTTTACAAACCTGCCATTTAAAAAGTATTGGGAGTTGGGAGATGAAACTTTCACAATTTGGAGACATCCCATAGAGCTCGCTAACAACGCGTCAACTAAACTTCTAGGTGAAAGTGTTGATGTTTTATGACCGAAAAAGCCTCCTACACTCTAATCTCTAGAGTGGCGGAACTTTGGTTCATGGAGGTTCCACCACTGTTTTCAATGGAGACCCAGGCTTTCACAAAATCGCCAAAAACGGGAAAACGACAAGAGACACGGAGAAGCCTATAACGATACGCGATCTCCAAGCCGAGCCGGTCGTTTTAGTGTTTGAACGGTGTCTCTATCTCGAAAGGCCTAGGAGGAGATCCATTTTCTATTTTTACTGTCCCCCTGCACAAGAGAACCAATAATAAACTAGAAATGCATTCTCACAGAAAATGCTGGAAGCGGGCTTGCCTTTTGGGGCAGAGATGAAACAAAGTACTATTGAGAAAACAAAGCTAAAAGAAATCTTGGAAAAACTCCATCCACCCAGTCAGAAGTTATGGGCCAAACAATTCAGCCATCTTGGATTCAGCCATCTTGAAAGTGTTGTAGCTCTGCGTTTTGGGGATATACTAAATGACATACATGGTATTTTAAGTTGGCTAAGGAACACTGCATATGATATAATTTTGAAAATCAACATGGCTTCGAGCGGGATTAGAACTCACAACCTCCATATCTGTAATCCAACCCCTTTGCCATTGATATTAAATGACATACAATACATGATATTTGAAGTTGGCTAAGGAACACTGCATATGATATCATTTTGAAAATCAACATGGCTTCGACTGGGGTTCGAACCTCCAACCCCCATATCCCTAATTCAGCACATTTGCCATTCATACTAAATGACATACATGGCATTTTAAGTTGGCCAAGGAACACTGCATATGATATAATTTTGAAAATCAACATGGCTTTGACTGGGATTCGAACCCCCAACCTCCATATCTGTAATCCAGCACATTTGCCATGCATACTAAATGACATACATGGCATTTTAAGTTGGCCAAGGAACACTGCATATGATATAATTTTGAAAATCAACATGGCTTTGACTGGGTTTCGAACCCCCAACCTCAATATCTGTAATTCAGCACATTTGCCATCCATACTAAATGATATACATGGCATTTTAAGTCGGCCAAGGAACGCTGCATATGATATAATTTAGAAAATCAACATGGCTTCGGGTGGGATTCGAACCCTCAACCTCCATATCTCTAATGCAGCGGCATGCATTACCACTAAGCCAAGCAGCTAATTGTCATGCATAGTCCAGCAAGACTATATTACATTGCATTGCAGAGCTGAACAATAGACTTCTAGAATGCTTGCTCGCACCTGCTCGTTAAGAATAGAATCTTGAGACAGTGACAGTTGAAATGGAACACTTCACTGGCTGCACCTGTTGTGATTGACTGAAAGACAGTTAGTATTGAGCTCTAACAGGGGAGAAAATGAGAATGAGTTTTTTGTCTTTACAACATCGTTGTAAAAAAACTAAAAGGAGTTGGCACGTGTCCTTTTCACAGATCGGAGTCATGCTTGTGATCTCTCTAACAGTCTTTGAATGAAGTTTATAGGTTAAATTTTTCAGGCACAAATGGACCTCCGTGTGGGACATGCGCTGATCTCTTGAAAAATGCACTTTTCGAAAGAATGGGATTCTCCATAGAGCCAGGCCTGTTTTTTTTACAAACCTGCCATTTAAAAAGTATTGGGAGTTGGGAGATGAAACTTTCACAATTTGGAGACATCCCATAGAGCTCGCTAACAACGCGTCAACTAAACTTCTAGGTGAAAGTGTTGATGTTTTATGACCGAAAAAGCCTCCTACACTCTAATCTCTAGAGTGGCGGAACTTTGGTTCATGAAGGTTCCACCATAGTTTTCAATGGAGACCCAGGCTTTCACAAAATCGCCAAAAACGGGAAAACGACAAGAGACACGGAGAAGCCTATAACGATACGCGATCTCCAAGCCGAGCCGGTCGTTTTAGTGTTTGAACGGTGTCTCTATCTCGAAAGGCCTAGGAGGAGATCCATTTTCTATTTTACTGCTGCCCTGCACAAGAACGATAATAATAAACTAGAAATGCATTCTCACAGAAAATGCTGGAAGCGGGCTTGCCTTTTGGGGCAGAGATGAAACAAAGTACTATTGAGAAAACAAAGCTAAAAGAAATCTTGGAAAAACTCCATCCACCCAGTCAGAAGTTATGGGCCAAACAATTCAGCCATCTTGGATTCAGCCATCTTGAAAGTGTTGTAGCTCTGCGTTTTGGGGATATACTAAATGACATACATGGTATTTTAAGTTGGCTAAGGAACACTGCATATGATATAATTTTGAAAATCAACATGGCTTCGAGCGGGATTAGAACTCACAACCTCCATATCTGTAATCCAACCCCTTTGCCATTGATATTAAATGACATACAATACATGATATTTGAAGTTGGCTAAGGAACACTGCATATGATATCATTTCAAAATCAACATGGCTTCGACTGGGGTTCGAACCTCCAACCCCCATATCCCTAATTCAGCACATTTGCCATTCATACTAAATGACATACATGGCATTTTAAGTTGGCCAAGGAACACTGCATATGATATAATTTTGAAAATCAACATGGCTTTGACTGGGATTCGAACCCCCAACCTCCATATCTGTAATCCAGCACATTTGCCATGCATACTAAATGACATACATGGCATTTTAAGTTGGCCAAGGAACACTGCATATGATGTAATTTTGAAAATCAACATGGCTTTGACTGGGTTTCGAACCCCCAACCTCAATATCTGTAATTCAGCACATTTGCCATCCATACTAAATGATATACATGTATGGCATTTTAAGTCGGCCAAGGAACGCTGCATATGATATAATTTAGAAAATCAACATGGCTTCGGGTGGGTTTCGAACCCTCAACCTCCATATCTCTAATGCAGCAGCATGCATTACCACTAAGCCAAGCAGCTAATTGTCATGCATAGTCCAGCAAGACTATATTACATTGCATTGCAGAGCTGAACAATGGACTTCTAGAATGCTTGCTCGCACCTGCTCGTTAAGAATGGAATCTTGAGACAGTGACAGTTGAAATGGAATCCTTCACTGGCTGCACCTGTTGTGATTGACTGAAAGACAGTTAGTATTGAGCCTTTAACAGGGGAGAAAATGAGAATGAGTTTTTTGTCTTTACAACATCGTTGTAAAAAAACTAAAAGGAGTTGGCACGTGTCCTTTTCACAGATCGGAGTCATGCTTGTGATCTCTCTAACAGTCTTTGAATGAAGTTTATAGGTTAAATTTTTCAGGCACAAATGGACCTCCGTGTGGGACATGCGCTGATCTCTTGAAAAATGCACTTTTCCAAAGACTGGGATTCTCCATAGAGCCAGGTCTGTTTTTTTTACAAACCTGCCATTTAAAAAGTATTGGGAGTTGGGAGATGAAACTTTCACAATTTGGAGACATCCCATAGAGCTCGCTAACAACGCGTCAACTAAACTTCTAGGTGAAAGTGTTGATGTTTTATGACCGAAAAAGCCTCCTACACTCTAATCTCTAGAGTGGCGGAACTTTGGTTCATGAAGGTTCCACCATAGTTTTCAATGGAGACCCAGGCTTTCACAAAATCGCCAAAAACGGGAAAACGACAAGAGACACGGAGAAGCCTATAACGATACGCGATCTCCAAGCCGAGCCGGTCGTTTTAGTGTTTGAACGGTGTCTCTATCTCGAAAGGCCTAGGAGGAGATCCATTTTCTATTTTTACTGTCCCCCTGCACAAGAGAACCAATAATAAACTAGAAATGCATTCTCACAGAAAATGCTGGAAGCGGGCTTGCCTTTTGGGGCAGAGATGAAACAAAGTACTATTGAGAAAACAAAGCTAAAAGAAATCTTGGAAAAACTCCATCCACCCAGTCAGAAGTTATGGGCCAAACAATTCAGCCATCTTGGATTCAGCCATCTTGAAAGTGTTGTAGCTCTGCGTTTTGGGGATATACTAAATGACATACATGGTATTTTAAGTTGGCTAAGGAACACTGCATATGATATAATTTTGAAAATCAACATGGCTTCGAGCGGGATTAGAACTCACAACCTCCATATCTGTAATCCAACCCCTTTGCCATTGATATTAAATGACATACAATACATGATATTTGAAGTTGGCTAAGGAACACTGCATATGATATCATTTTGAAAATCAACATGGCTTCGACTGGGGTTCGAACCTCCAACCCCCATATCCCTAATTCAGCACATTTGCCATTCATACTAAATGACATACATGGCATTTTAAGTCGGCCAAGGAACGCTGCATATGATATAATTTAGAAAATCAACATGGCTTCGGGTGGGATTCGAACCCTCAACCTCCATATCTCTAATGCAGCAGCATGCATTACCACTAAGCCAAGCAGCTAATTGTCATGCATAGTCCAGCAAGACTATATTACATTGCATTGCAGAGCTGAACAATAGACTTCTAGAATGCTTGCTCGCACCTGCTCGTTAAGAATAGAATCTTGAGACAGTGACAGTTGAAATGGAACACTTCACTGGCTGCACCTGTTGTGATTGACTGAAAGACAGTTAGTATTGAGCTCTAAACTGGGGAGAAAATGAGAATGAGTTTTTTGTCTTTACAACATCGTTGTAAAAAAACTAAAAGGAGTTGGCACGTGTCCTTTTCACAGATCGGAGTCATGCTTGTGATCTCTCTAACAGTCTTTGAATGAAGTTTATAGGTTAAATTTTTCAGGCACAAATGGACCTCCGTGTGGGACATGCGCTGATCTCTTGAAAAATGCACTTTTCGAAAGACTGGGATTCTCCATAGAGCCAGGTCTGTTTTTTTTACAAACCTGCCATTTAAAAAGTATTGGGAGTTGGGAGATGAAACTTTCACAATTTGGAGACATCCCATAGAGCTCGCTAACAACGCGTCAACTAAACTTCTAGGTGAAAGTGTTGATGTTTTATGACCGAAAAAGCCTCCTACACTCTAATCTTTAGAGTGGCGGAACTTTGGTTCATGGAGGTTCCACCACTGTTTTCAATGGAGATCCAGGCTTTCACAAAATCGCCAAAAACGGGAAAACGACAAGAGACACGGAGAAGCCTATAACGATACGCGATCTCCAAGCCGAGCCGGTCGTTTTAGTGTTTGAACGGTGTCTCTATCTCGAAAGGCCTAGGAGGAGATCCATTTTCTATTTTACTGCTGCCCTGCACAAGACCAAGCTATAATAATAACTAGAAATGCATTCTCACAGAAAATGCTGGAAGCGGGCTTGCCTTTTGGGGCAGAGATGAAACAAAGTACTATTGAGAAAACAAAGCTAAAAGAAATCTTGGAAAAACTCCATCCACCCAGTCAGAAGTTATGGGCCAAACAATTCAGCCATCTTGGATTCAGCCATCTTGAAAGTGTTGTAGCTCTGCGTTTTGGGGATATACTAAATGACATACATGGTATTTTAAGTTGGCTAAGGAACACTGCATATGATATAATTTTGAAAATCAACATGGCTTCGAGCGGGATTAGAACTCACAACCTCCATATCTGTAATCCAACCCCTTTGCCATTGATATTAAATGACATACAATACATGATATTTGAAGTTGGCTAAGGAACACTGCATATGATATCATTTTGAAAATCAACATGGCTTCGACTGGGGTTCGAACCTCCAACCCCCATATCCCTAATTCAGCACATTTGCCATTCATACTAAATGACATACATGGCATTTTAAGTTGGCCAAGGAACACTGCATATGATATACTTTTGAAAATCAACATGGCTTTGACTGGGATTCGAACCCCCAACCTCCATATCTGTAATCCAGCACATTTGCCATGCATACTAAATGACATACATGGCACTTTAAGTTGGCCAAGGAACACTGCATATGATGTAATTTTGAAAATCAACATGGCTTTGACTGGGTTTCGAACCCCCAACCTCAATATCTGTAATTCAGCACATTTGCCATCCATACTAAATGATATACATGTATGGCATTTTAAGTCGGCCAAGGAACGCTGCATATGATATAATTTAGAAAATCAACATTGCTTCATGTGGGTTTCGAACCCTCAACCTCCAATCTAATGCAGCAGCATGCATTACCACTAAGCCAAGCAGCTAATTGTCATGCATAGTCCAGCAAGACTATATTACATTGCATTGCAGAGCTGAACAATGGACTTCTAGAATGCTTGCTCGCACCTGCTCGTTAAGAATGGAATCTTGAGACAGTGACAGTTGAAATGGAATCCTTCACTGGCTGCACCTGTTGTGATTGACTGAAAGACAGTTAGTATTGAGCCTTTAACAGGGGAGAAAATGAGAATGAGTTTTTTGTCTTTACAACATCGTTGTAAAAAAACTAAAAGGAGTTGGCACGTGTCCTTTTCACAGATCGGAGTCATGCTTGTGATGTCTCTAACAGTCTTTGAATGAAGTTTATAGGTTAAATTTTTCAGGCACAAATGGACCTCCGTGTGGGACATGCGCTGATCTCTTGAAAAATGCACTTTTCCAAAGACTGGGATTCTCCATAGAGCCAGGTCTGTTTTTTTTACAAACCTGCCATTTAAAAAGTATTGGGAGTTGGGAGATGAAACTTTCACAATTTGGAGACATCCCATAGAGCTCGCTAACAACGCGTCAACTAAACTTCTAGGTGAAAGTGTTGATGTTTTATGACCGAAAAAGCCTCCTACACTCTAATCTCTAGAGTGGCGGAACTTTGGTTCATGAAGGTTCCACCATAGTTTTCAATGGAGACCCAGGCTTTCACAAAATCGCCAAAAACGGGAAAACGACAAGAGACACGGAGAAGCCTATAACGATACGCGATCTCCAAGCCGAGCCGGTCGTTTTAGTGTTTGAACGGTGTCTCTATCTCGAAAGGCCTAGGAGGAGATCCATTTTCTATTTTTACTGCTGCCCTGCACAAGACCAATAATAACTAAACAGGACTTAGAGATTACTATAAACGGGCCTTGCTCTGCAAGAGCTCTGCTCTTGCTCCGCAAGCCCGCTTAATAACTAGAAATGCATTCTCACAGAAAATGCTGGAAGCGGGCTTGCCTTTTGGGGCAGAGATGAAACAAAGTACTATTGAGAAAACAAAGCTAAAAGAAATCTTGGAAAAACTCCATCCACCCAGTCAGAAGTTATGGGCCAAACAATTCAGCCATCTTGGATTCAGCCATCTTGAAAGTGTTGTAGCTCTGCGTTTTGGGGATATACTAAATGACATACATGGTATTTTAAGTTGGCTAAGGAACACTGCATATGATATAATTTTGAAAATCAACATGGCTTCGAGCGGGATTAGAACTCACAACCTCCATATCTGTAATCCAACCCCTTTGCCATTGATATTAAATGACATACAATACATGATATTTGAAGTTGGCTAAGGAACACTGCATATGATATCATTTTGAAAATCAACATGGCTTCGACTGGGGTTCGAACCTCCAACCCCCATATCCCTAATTCAGCACATTTGCCATTCATACTAAATGACATACATGGCATTTTAAGTCGGCCAAGGAACGCTGCATATGATATAATTTAGAAAATCAACATGGCTTCGGGTGGGATTCGAACCCTCAACCTCCATATCTCTAATGCAGCAGCATGCATTACCACTAAGCCAAGCAGCTAATTGTCATGCATAGTCCAGCAAGACTATATTACATTGCATTGCAGAGCTGAACAATAGACTTCTAGAATGCTTGCTCGCACCTGCTCGTTAAGAATAGAATCTTGAGACAGTGACAGTTGAAATGGAATCCTTCACTGGCTGCACCTGTTGTGATTGACTGAAAGACAGTTAGTATTGAGCTCTAAACTGGGGAGAAAATGAGAATGAGTTTTTTGTCTTTACAACATCGTTGTAAAAAAACTAAAAGGAGTTGGCACGTGTCCTTTTCACAGATCGGAGTCATGCTTGTGATCTCTCTAACAGTCTTTGAATGAAGTTTATAGGTTAAATTTTTCAGGCACAAATGGACCTCCGTGTGGGACATGCGCTGATCTCTTGAAAAATGCACTTTTCGAAAGACTGGGATTCTCCATAGAGCCAGGTCTGTTTTTTTTACAAACCTGCCATTTAAAAAGTATTGGGAGTTGGGAGATGAAACTTTCACAATTTGGAGACATCCCATAGAGCTCGCTAACAACGCGTCAACTAAACTTCTAGGTGAAAGTGTTGATGTTTTATGACCGAAAAAGCCTCCTACACTCTAATCTCTAGAGTGGCGGAACTTTGGTTCATGGAGGTTCCACCACTGTTTTCAATGGAGACCCAGGCTTTCACAAAATCGCCAAAAACGGGAAAACGACAAGAGACACGGAGAAGCCTATAACGATACGCGATCTCCAAGCCGAGCCGGTCGTTTTAGTGTTTGAACGGTGTCTCTATCTCGAAAGGCCTAGGAGGAGATCCATTTTCTATTTTACTGCTGCCCTGCACAAGACCAATAATAAACTAGAAATGCATTCTCACAGAAAATGCTGGAAGCGGGCTTGCCTTTTGGGGCAGAGATGAAACAAAGTACTATTGAGAAAACAAAGCTAAAAGAAATCTTGGAAAAACTCCATCCACCCAGTCAGAAGTTATGGGCCAAACAATTCAGCCATCTTGGATTCAGCCATCTTGAAAGTGTTGTAGCTCTGCGTTTTGGGGATATACTAAATGACATACATGGTATTTTAAGTTGGCTAAGGAACACTGCATATGATATAATTTTGAAAATCAACATGGCTTCGAGCGGGATTAGAACTCACAACCTCCATATCTGTAATCCAACCCCTTTGCCATTGATATTAAATGACATACAATACATGATATTTGAAGTTGGCTAAGGAACACTGCATATGATATCATTTTGAAAATCAACATGGCTTCGACTGGGGTTCGAACCTCCAACCCCCATATCCCTAATTCAGCACATTTGCCATTCATACTAAATGACATACATGGCATTTTAAGTTGGCCAAGGAACACTGCATATGATATAATTTTGAAAATCAACATGGCTTTGACTGGGATTCGAACCCCCAACCTCCATATCTGTAATCCAGCACATTTGCCATGCATACTAAATGACATACATGGCATTTTAAGTCGGCCAAGGAACGCTGCATATGATATAATTTAGAAAATCAACATGGCTTCATGTGGGTTTCGAACCCTCAACCTCCATATCTCTAATGCAGCAGCATGCATTACCACTAAGCCAAGCAGCTAATTGTCATGCATAGTCCAGCAAGACTATATTACATTGCATTGCAGAGCTGAACAATGGACTTCTAGAATGCTTGCTCGCACCTGCTCGTTAAGAATGGAATCTTGAGACAGTGACAGTTGAAATGGAATCCTTCACTGGCTGCACCTGTTGTGATTGACTGAAAGACAGTTAGTATTGAGCTCTAGACAGGGGAGAAAATGAGAATGAGTTTTTTGTCTTTACAACATCGTTGTAAAAAAACTAAAAGGAGTTGGCACGTGTCCTTTTCACAGATCGGAGTCATGCTTGTGATCTCTCTAACAGTCTTTGAATGAAGTTTATAGGTTAAATTTTTCAGGCACAAATGGACCTCCGTGTGGGACATGCGCTGATCTCTTGAAAAATGCACTTTTCGAAAGAATGGGATTCTCCATAGAGCCAGGCCTGTTTTTTTTACAAACCTGCCATTTAAAAAGTATTGGGAGTTGGGAGATGAAACTTTCACAATTTGGAGACATCCCATAGAGCTCGCTAACAACGCGTCAACTAAACTTCTAGGTGAAAGTGTTGATGTTTTATGACCGAAAAAGCCTCCTACACTCTAATCTCTAGAGTGGCGGAACCTTGGTTCATGGAGGTTCCACCACTGTTTTCAATGGGGACCCAGGCTTTCACAAAATCGCCAAAAACGGGAAAACGACAAGAGACACGGAGAAGCCTATAACGATACGCGATCTCCAAGCCGAGCCGGTCGTTTTAGTGTTTGAACGGTGTCTCTATCTCGAAAGGCCTAGGAGGAGATCCATTTTCTATTTTTACTGTCCCCCTGCACAAGAGAACCAATAATAAACTAGAAATGCATTCTCACAGAAAATGCTGGAAGCGGGCTTGCCTTTTGGGGCAGAGATGAAACAAAGTACTATTGAGAAAACAAAGCTAAAAGAAATCTTGGAAAAACTCCATCCACCCAGTCAGAAGTTATGGGCCAAACAATTCAGCCATCTTGGATTCAGCCATCTTGAAAGTGTTGTAGCTCTGCGTTTTGGGGATATACTAAATGACATACATGGTATTTTAAGTTGGCTAAGGAACACTGCATATGATATAATTTTGAAAATCAACATGGCTTCGAGCGGGATTAGAACTCACAACCTCCATATCTGTAATCCAACCCCTTTGCCATTGATATTAAATGACATACAATACATGATATTTGAAGTTGGCTAAGGAACACTGCATATGATATCATTTTGAAAATCAACATGGCTTCGACTGGGGTTCGAACCTCCAACCCCCATATCCCTAATTCAGCACATTTGCCATTCATACTAAATGACATACATGGCATTTTAAGTTGGCCAAGGAACACTGCATATGATATAATTTTGAAAATCAACATGGCTTTGACTGGGATTCGAACCCCCAACCTCAATATCTGTAATTCAGCACATTTGCCATCCATACTAAATGATATACGTACATGGCATTTTAAGTCGGCCAAGGAACGCTGCATATGATATAATTTAGAAAATCAACATGGCTTCAGGTGGGTTTCGAACCCTCAACCTCCATATCTCTAATGCAGCAGCATGCATTACCACTAAGCCAAGCAGCTAATTGTCATGCATAGTCCAGCAAGACTATATTACATTGCATTGCAGAGCTGAACAATGGACTTCTAGAATGCTTGCTCGCACCTGCTCGTTAAGAATGGAATCTTGAGACAGTGACAGTTGAAATGGAATCCTTCACTGGCTGCACCTGTTGTGATTGACTGAAAGACAGTTAGTATTGAGCCTTTAACAGGGGAGAAAATGAGAATGAGTTTTTTGTCTTTACAACATCGTTGTAAAAAAACTAAAAGGAGTTGGCACGTGTCCTTTTCACAGATCGGAGTCATGCTTGTGATCTCTCTAACAGTCTTTGAATGAAGTTTATAGGTTAAATTTTTCAGGCACAAATGGACCTCCGTGTGGGACATGCGCTGATCTCTTGAAAAATGCACTTTTCCAAAGACTGGGATTCTCCATAGAGCCAGGTCTGTTTTTTTTACAAACCTGCCATTTAAAAAGTATTGGGAGTTGGGAGATGAAACTTTCACAATTTGGAGACATCCCATAGAGCTCGCTAACAACGCGTCAACTAAACTTCTAGGTGAAAGTGTTGATGTTTTATGACCGAAAAAGCCTCCTACACTCTAATCTCTAGAGTGGCGGAACTTTGGTTCATGAAGGTTCCACCATAGTTTTCAATGGAGACCCAGGCTTTCACAAAATCGCCAAAAACGGGAAAACGACAAGAGACACGGAGAAGCCTATAACGATACGCGATCTCCAAGCCGAGCCGGTCGTTTTAGTGTTTGAACGGTGTCTCTATCTCGAAAGGCCTAGGAGGAGATCCATTTTCTATTTTTACTGCTGCCCTGCACAAGACCAATAATAATAATAAGAAACAGGACTTAGAGATTACTATAAACGGGCCTTGCTCTGCAAGAGCTCTGCTCTTGCTCCGCAAGCCCGCTTAATAACTAAACAGGACTTAGAGATTACTATAAACGGGCCTTGCTCTGCAAGAGCTCTGCTCTTGCTCCGCAAGCCCGCTTAATTAACAGGACTTAGAGATTACTATAAACGGGCCTTGCTCTGCAAGAGCTCTGCTCTTGCTCCGCAAGCCCGCTTAATAAATAAATAATAATAAAACAGGACTTAGAGATTACTATAAACGGGCCTTGCTCTGCAAGAGCTCTGCTCTTGCTCCGCAAGCCCGCTTAATAATCATCATCATAATAATAATAATAATCATAATAATAATAATCATAATAGGCTTGCTTAGGGAAGATGCTTAGCTCACAGCATGTACACAATTCAAAAACCAAGCTCTCTAAAACAGTCAGAAGGCCTTGTGAACATAATGTGCTTGGGCACAGTTTTGCTCTCATTTAGACAGCATTCAATGTTGACATATTCAACATTGCAATCTTCACATGCGCATCAATCAATTACACATGGGCATCATCTCTCTCTCTCTCTCTCTCTCTCTCTCTCTCTCTCACACACACACACCTGCCTCTCTAGGCTGGTGACAAGATGCACCTCTGACGACGCATTTCAAAGCAACCAACAGAGGAGTATCTGCATTTTGCCCAAATGCCAACATCCCACCACACCAACTGTGTGTGCACATGATGTATGGTACGCCGAGCAGCAAGCATCTCAAACTGAATACAAAACAAAACACCACGGCGGGTGAAATTCGAAGCAACCAACTGAGGCATAGTAGCAATAGTTCCAATTGCCATCACACAGACACACGCGAACACACACACACACACACACAATCAATGTGACTTACTATGAGTAGAGTGCGCATTCTTTTGTCAATCATGTCAGCGTTTCTCCAGGCTGAACTTCCACATCACCTCCTGTTAGCATCCAGAACTAGCCAGCAATATCGCCAAGTAACGCAGTTGATTAGCCAATAAAAACTACAGCATATCTACATGTAGAGCTGTGGGTGACATGTCAGCTGTTCTGCGCTTTTCTGAATCTCGCCACATCGCGTCAAGTTACTGAATGTTCCTTGAAAGCTGCATGCTTGTTTAAAGGGACACTGTGTGAGATTTTTAGTTGTTTATTTCCAGAATGCATGCTGCCCATTCACTAATGTTACCTTTTTCATGAGTACTTACCACCAGCATCACATTCTAAGTATTCATTATGACTGGAAAAATTGCACTTTTCATACATGAAAAGGGGGATCTTCTCCATGGTCCGCCATTTAGAATTTCCAAAAATAGCCATTTTTAGCTGCAAAAATTACTGTACTTGGACCATACTAGAAAATATTTGTTTATTACTTAGTAAACGTTCATGTAAATATCAAATTTGGCAATAGGCAGCCCAGTTTCAATGAGCAGCATAGTTGCAGTACCTTTTTTGACCATTTCCTGCACAGTGTCCCTTTAAGCCTTTCCAAATTTCGATAGCATGTTTCTGAAATCATTTCAGAGAGATTGAGAAGGTTGTGTGTCTGAAGATACAGTAACCGAGCTGTCTGCAAGCGCTTAAAAGGCTGCGTCCTTTTCAATGGAATAACTTACTCGAGCCAATCCCAGTTCACAGCTAGAGGAAAAGTAATGTCTTTTCGAAACAAAATATCTCATGAGGTATTCTTTCAACAAAACCTGATTGGGTTTATCAGTGCCGTGGTCATTCACAGATCCATCAGTGGGGATAGCCACAGTAGTCGACCTGCTAGTGCTACTGTAGGGCACCGCTTCCTTGTCGGCACGGCTGTCAATGGTCAGGATCCACGGAGATAGTTCAGGCTTCTAACATGTCATGTGGGTTATCCAAAGCTACCGATGTTGGAGTTTTAAAACATTTACGCATAGTGGTATCCATATTCAGGAAAGCACAAAACGTTCATGTCTGCTTGCAATCCTCCTTCCCCACCACGTCATTTTTTGAGTTGGTAATCCACTCGTCATCTTAATGGACATCCACAACATTCGGGCCAACTGGTGTTGATGCATAAAAAAGATTATCAGCTTCGTAAGTGAATTTGTCTTTGATTAAGTATCTTCCCTTTCCTCCGTTTGGTAACACTACCATGGTATTGGCGCTTCATTTTGATAATTTTGCAACTTCATCACAACTGAGCTTGACTCAACTTTCCTCTCGCAAAAGGAACACGTTCGCGATGCCACATGCTGCACAAATATGCGCAGGCAGCACAGCAGAGCACAACCACACTGATTGCATTGTAATTGGCAATGCGCTTTTTTGCGCCGCGCCGACTTGCACAAGTTTGTCACCGTGAACGTTGTTTTGGATATTCGTCTGGCGCACATGGCATAGATGGAATATACCATGTTCACGCGAAAGGGAGGGGGTGTGCATGTAATCTATATTTATTTGTGTTTTATTATGCTGTTTATTTTGTTTCTGACGTACAGAAATAAATATTCATGAACGCAGTATGTGCATTACTGACCAAAGCGCCCTAACTACCAACTGTAGGCCTATGGGAAGTTTGGGGGGGTGCTCTGGGGGCCCCTACATTTGGCGGGGCCTAAGGCGGTTGCCTAGGTACGCCTCAATTAAGAACCGCCACTGGTGATAGCCGAAGTCAAATGAAAAAAATCTCATTTTGTTGGCTATCATTGTGATAGAACCCATATTTGTCTTTAGGTAGGCCTATATTCACAAGTGTCCCAAAAGACCAACATGGGTCGATGTTGGTTCAAATATCCAAATGACAGCAAAGCTATTTGTAAAATGAATCCCACTCAATTTCAGAAAATGTCACGGACGTGAAGATGCCCCCTGTCGCAGCAGGTGCAAATGGTGTGAACTTGAGAGAAGGTGAGCCTATTTTAGCTATCCTAGTCTTGAAGAAAAGCAGTTTCTCAACCGGCTGCAATGCTGCCCGCCCTGGTCATCAAATTTGCAGATTGATTCTGTCCTCGTAACGATGAATAGGTAATCAACGTCATGTTCATCAGTTGCCAATGTCAAGGTGGCGGTGCGAACAGCTGTCAGTCTTGAACTTTCATTCTGCTTTTATTTTGCGGTCTCAACACTCTCAATAGGAAAGCTCTGGTTACTTGGCCATGTCTCTGACCATCTGACATCGCCGGTAAAATAATGACGATATTTTGACGGGGCACCAGTCTGCGTTTTGAATGCTGCTGACGCCATTCTATCTGCGCAAAGCGGTGTGCATAGAAAAGACAGGCAGAGTAGCCTACCTCCGTGCTGCATTGAGTGCTCATGAAAATTACTACAAGGTAGGCTACTGTGAAATAGTTCCTGGTCAATTTAATTCTGACATTATATGCAGTAGCCTAATAAATAATGATTTCAAAGAAATAAATATAACTTCGGGGTGCCCTGACTTTAAAAGGTTGAGAATAACGACATCAAATCCAAACAGCGATAGCCTACTTTTGTTCTTTACTCTGCTTTACAGCAGGTTTTAAGCGACATTTCGAAGTCAGCTTCTGTCAGTACCCTAGGCTAAATCACAGCTGATTCTCCTTGCTCTTCCAAACACTGATACGGGCAAACGTGACGTGTGTGCGGGGCAGTGCAAGTGAACGAATGTGTGCGCTAGCGCGTGTGTTTCTGTTCAGCGCAGGGGCGTAGCACCAAATTTGGCGCACTAGGAACGACCTCTTCCATGGGCCCCCCTACACACACCCCAACCACACACACACACGTCACGTTTGCCCGTATCAGTGTTACTGGAGGGGGGGGGGGGGGGTAGGTTGGGGTGTGTGTAGGGGGGGCCATGGAAGAGGTCGTTCCTAGGGCCCCAAATTTGGTGCTACGCCCCTGCTTGTGCATATGAAGAAAGTGACAATAAAAGCTGACTTGACTTGACTATATAGTATATTTATGCCAATGTATAGATGAGTACAACCCTTGACACCAGAAACAGACACTGTAGTTGTCCTTAGTTTAACTGCAGAGGGCGAATTACACAGGTGCCATGTGCTCTGCCATCCAGTCGCTCTAGGTACTCCCAGTCAAGATTGTTCTCCGTTGTGGTACCCAAGTGGTGGAACGGTCTCCCAGAGGCAGCAAGACAAAGCACATCTCTTGCAGCCTGCAAGAAACAACTAAAGACCTTCCTCTTTCGAGATAATAGACTAATGCTTGAGCTGGCCTTGCCCCAGGGCAGACTATTGACATGATGTTTACTTTAGTTTAGTTTGTGTGTGTGTGTTTGTGTGTGTGTGTGTACTCGTTATTTACTCTTTATACTGTATATACAGGGCCGTCGTTAGGCCTATTTTAGGGGGGCTTTAGCTTTAGTACCCCCCCCTTTAACAATTTTGATTTTTTTTTTTTTTTTTTTTTACATTTTTCCAAAGACAAATGCAGTAAAGCACTGAATACGAACCACCAATAAGGCAAGTTAATCTGAATACAAGTTCATGGTTGCTTATTTATTGTTTAATGCCACGTATATCCTACTGCACAGCAATAAGTTATGCGGGGGGTGGGGGGGGGGGGGGTGGGGGGACAGGTAGATGATTGTGCTTTGTGACTGACACCTCGAGAAAAGTGTAATTACTTACACGGATGAGATCTTCAGACCCAAAGAACCAATTTTCACTCACAATACCCGTGTAATAAATCCATTTGACATTGTCTTGAAATTATAGTTGAGCTTTGATATTTGTCTCAACAGTTTGAAAACACACATGAACTGATTAAAATAGCTACTAATGTAGTAAAAATGACCTAATATCTACCAGGGATGCATAGTTTTCCAAGTAAGGAACCTGTTTGAATGAATCGCTTCCTGACCACTGCTTCTCCTAGAGACACGCAGTTAGTAACTCCTTAAAGTTCCTAGTCCTTGTTTAAATTATGCATTCAGGGGCGCAGGAAGTATGGTGTTCCGGGTGCTGCAGCACCCCCCCCCCCCTACTGGACAACAGACGCAAATGCATCACTTGTGTATTTCCCGAAATTCAGACATTGTTTTTTTTTTTCATTATTATTCTGAAAGAAAAACTAATGTCTCATAATTATAAGTAATTTGAATTTTGAATGCAATTTTGGTTTGAAATGAGTGATAAACTTTTAGACCCCAACCAGACCGGAAAGAACAGTAGACGTTCTTTGGTAGAACGGTGCAGTGACGCGGGAGAGACATTTGTTTTGTTTAGCTTGTGGTATCAAGGTAGTAATTGTTATGCCGTGTAGTGCATTAATGAAAAGACATACACGGTCGCGTGGGTTTATGCTGAGACTTTATCAAAGAACTCCCCATCTTGTTACATGGTCCCTGAGGTAACCTCCTGCCTGTTGCATTATGGGTAATGAAGTATATTTAAGCAACACATAACAACACATCTCCCCCCTTAAGAAAAGAGTTTATCTCTAACCCAACTCAGACTATGGCTATATCCAATAACTAATGTACATTGCATTACTTTACTCAAAATGCTCTTATTTAAACATTCACAATAAAACAATTATGAATTTTCTTTCAAACACACAACACATTTACAGTCTCTAGTGTTCAGCAACTTTCAATGAGTCTCTTGGGAGGCTGAACCGTGCGCTTTGGTCTGCACGGAGTCTTGGCAGGAGAGCTATGGACAGTTGCTGGCACTTCTGGTTCCATGGTATGCTCCAGGGTGTTGTCTCCGGCTTGTGGCATTGTGTTCCACCCCTGTCTGGCTTGACACTTGCGGTTTGAGATCGACACGATTCCTTCTCAGTGATTCTCCATGCTCTGTCTGAACTTCATAAGAGCGTGGTGCCACCTCTTTTTGCACTGAACCATGCAGATTCAAGATGCCTGTCACATGATCTCTGATTGTGACTTGTTCTCCAGGCCTCAAGACTCTCAGCTTCTTTGCTCTTTTGTCGTAATGCTGTTTTTGTTTCACTTTGTCTTTTTCTTTGTCAATTTTGATTTTGTGGGCTCCTTTTGGTGTCAAGAGATTCTCATGAATTGGCAGATTGGTTCTCAAGCGTCGTCCCATTAGCATTTGGGCTGGGGACAGTCCGTTCTGCAGTGGCGCACTCCTGTAGATCATCAGGCTGCGATGAAAGTCTTCATTTCCATCGTGCGCTTTCTTCATGAGACCTTTGACAATTTTGACTGAGCTCTCTGCAAGGCCATTGGACCTGGGATAATGTGGGCTAGATGTAATGTGCTGAAAACCCCATTCTTTTGCGAAGTCAGCAAATTCTTTGCTTGAAAATTGCGGACCATTATCCGAGACCAGGTCGCATGGGACTCCATGTCTTGCAAATACAGTCTTAAGGAATGCAATGACTGCCTTGCTGGATGTTGTTTGCAAGGTCGCGACTTCAGGGTAGTTTGAGAGGTAATCTGTCACGACGATATGGCTCTTTCCATGGCAGTCGAACAGATCCGCTCCTACTCTGTACAATGGTCTTTCTGGCACAGGGTAAGTCATAAGTGGTTCTGCATGCTGTTTGGATCGGTAAGGCAAGCACACTTCGCATTTGGCTGTGAGCAGGCCAATCTCTCGATTCATTCCCGGCCAATACATGACTTCACGAGCTCTGCGTTTACACTTTTCTTCCCCCAGGTGCCCTTCATGTATCTTCCTGAGCATTTCTTTTTGCATTGAAGACGGAATCACAAACCGGTTGCCCTTGAACACAATGTTGTCGACCTCCGTCAGCTCTGTTTTGTAGGTCCAGTAATCTTGAACTCGCCGTGGGCAGTCGCTTTTGCGCTCAGGCCAGCCTTGTTTGATTATCCTCCTGAGTTCTGTCAATGTTTCATCCTTTTCTGTTTCTTGTTTGAGTTGTTCTGATTTTTTCACTTGACACAGGAAGTGACGTCATGATCATGTCAACATATGCTTGTATGTCTGCACATTTTTCCTTGTCTGCCTTCTCATGTTTGTCAACAGCCCGTGACAGTGTATCCGCTGCATACATGTATTTTCCTGGTGTATATGTCAGATTCACATCGTATTTTTGCAGTCGTATTAACATACGCCGTATTCTCAGAGGACAGTCAGTCAATGGCTTGGACATGATTGCGACCAATGGTGCATACGTCGTGGCCAGCAACTCTTTCTCGATTTGCGCATAATTGACCTCAGCGCTGATGAGGGCTCTCGACGCATAGGCCACTGGTTGCCATGTTTCCTTGTGCAACTGTAAAAGGACGGCTCCTAAGCCATACTGCGAAGCATCTGCTGAGATTCTTGTCTCTCGTTTGGGATCGTAGAACCTAAGCACTGGCTCTGAGATGAGTATCTTTTTTAGGTTCTGAAAGCACTCCTCTTGCTGCTTTAGCCACATCCACTCATTTTTCTGCTCCAGCAGCATCCTGAGTGGAGCCGAAATGGCAGACAGCTGGGGTATAAACTTGGCTAGGTACGTGACCATTCCTAAGAACCGCCTCACCTCGTCCTTGTTCTGGGGCCTCTCCATATTTGCTATGGCTGAAGTCTTCCTCGGATCAGGACTCACCCCTTTCTCTGACACAACATCTCCGATGAACGTAAGTGACTTGACTGCAAATTCACATTTGTCTCTGTTTAGCTTCAGATTGACACTTCTTGTACGCTCAAGCAGGGTGGACTTAGCTTATCCATGACTGGAGTGGGTCTCCTTTCCGTCCGTACAGCCGACGAATTTTGCGGTGGTTGTGCCACTGGCTCTGGCGGCACTTCTTCTCTGTGTTCGCCGAGTTCTCCCTGGCTTTCCTCGCCGCTAGTGCTGCTGCTGCTCTCCTCTGCCGCTAGCATTGCACATCTCGTTTCTGGGCTTGTAGACCTCACGGCTCAAAACTTTCTCACTCTTCACCGAAACTCATCTTCTTTCTTATCTTTTAAAGTTTTCCACTATCTGACACCATGTTATGCCGTGTAGTGCATTAATGAAAAGACACACACGGTCGCGTGGGTTTATGCTGAGACTTTATCAAAGAACTCCCCATCTTGTTACATGGTCCCTGAGGTAACCTCCTGCCTGTTGCATTATGGGTAATGAAGTATATTTAAGCAACACATAACAACACAGTAATAAAAGTGGTATTAGCGGCGATGTGTTGGCCATGCATCATATAAGGTCTTAAAACCATTGGAGGAACTAACTTGTTGTGAAGAGAAGTCTCATCACTTTGGTGATCAAAAACGGACATTTAAAGTGTGACGGGAGAAGGGAATGTCACCAAAATTGTGCATCGTGTCAGGTAAGAAGTGACTTTTGTTTCTTGCGGTGGAGATTGGATTCGTAGTAGCAGTAGTAGTAGTTGGCAGGCTAAGTCTTGCCTGTTTCTGGTGAAATAGTCTAGCTTAGCCTCGGAGTTGGCTATGGGGTGAATCTGAAGGAGCCGATGGTGTGCGTGGCTTGTCTATCATCACAGTTGTCAAAGTTGAACTGCCACGGTGTGAAATGGCTGTGATGTGCTATTGTTAGATGTTTTGGAATTTTGTACTGGTTCTGTTTTGGCGATTTGTTCCTTTTGCCTTTTAAATATGACCTACGTTAAATGCAAACTAAAGGTGACTTTCTCACTCTCCCTGTATCAATAGCCAGCTTTGGCGCTTACTTCTTGTGCCAATCACTGCCCAAACTCTTTGGCCGTCAGAGTGTAATCACATTCGGGAAGGCAGTAGAGCTATGCCTGTGTGTGCGTGCATGCTTTTGTGCGCGGGTGGGGGCCCGGTCACCTCTCACGAGTGAATTGCATAGCCTAGTCAACGTATTTCTTCTAATTTCACACATTGTAGGCTACACCGCCCATGCTGAAGAGACAAACTCTCAAGGCAGCGCGATTTGGTCTTGAACACGCCCTCACCTCCACATCAGGTGCGCGTTCCGCAAGACGAACAGATGTCAGAGTGAGATGTTGAAGAAAAAAAAGGTAAAATCTAGCCATCCTTGTTTAGGCTACTAAAACATGAGGAAGTTATTCAGATGTTATTCGCCATTCCTCACCCTAAAATTGATTAGACTGATTTTTTTCTGGGACAGGACTCCCAGACCCTCCGCCAATCCCAGCACCCCCTGGTCAAAACCAGTTCCTGCGTCCCTGACGGCATTTTTATCTAATCATTTTAACTTCCATAGGCCTACATAATATTCATCAGTTGAAACATTTTGAAATGTTTTGTTTAGCTTACATATTAGGAATGTTCATTAAAATGTGAATTTAAAAAAAATCACTCTAACTAGTGTTTAAAAATCGGTATGGTGCTCTTAAAATAATTGTTCAAGAAGACGCTTTTGCACACCTCTGTAGGTGGGCAGGTGCGTAGGATATTATCCCAGTGGGGTTGTCATTCAAGTTTAAAGAAATCCTGCAAACTGTACATTCCACCAACAAACTTGAATACAACATGAAGAAGGTCGGATGACAGAAACAATGTATTAAAGTTTGTTGGTGGAATGGGCAGTGTGTGGGAGTTCTTTGCTCTTAAAATAATGAATTCATAGACAAAACCTTAGCAGGTGATCTGAAAAAATTTCGGCTCGGCGCATTTTCTTCCTCTGGGGCCAAGCCCCCCCTGTCTCTCAAACCTAGTGACGGGCCTGTATATATATGTATATATATATTACATTACATTACATTGCATTTGGCAGACGCTTTATAACCAAAGCAACTTTCAAAAGAGGACATAATCAAGCCAACATCACAAGCAAATACGAAGTGCACAGGAGATATACAGAACAACAAGTGCAGTTGCAAAGAGGGGTTAGTTGTTGTTTTTTTTTTTTTTAAGGGAGGAGTAAATAACGAGTACACACACACACAAACACACACTCACAAACTAAACTAAACTAAACATCATGTAAGGAGTCTGCCCTGGGGCAAGGCCAGTTCAAGCATTAGTCTAGTAGATTCTCTCGAAAGAGGAAGGTCTTTAGTTGTTTCTGGAAAGCTGCAATAGATGTGCTCAGTCTTGCTGCCTCTGGGAGACTGTTCCACCACTTGGGTACCACAACGGAGAACAATCTTGACTGGGAGTACCTAGAGCGACTATATATATATATTAAGAAAAACTAACCCATCTTTGCAACTTGTTGTTCTGTATATCTCCTGTGCACTTTGTATTTGCTTGTGATGTTGGCTTGATTATGTCCTCTTTTGAAAGTCGCTTTGGTTATAAAGTGTCTGCCAAATGCAATGTAATGTAATGTAATGTAATGTAATGTAATAGTCTTTGGTAAAGGAAACACAGACATACAAGTTCTGAGTGTGGTACACTATTTGTAAACATGACACTCACTCTAGTGGTGAGCAAGCAAAATTGCTTGTATACAACAAGGCATTTTCGGCCACTGAACCCATGCCCTTTGGATATTTTTTTCTGTGTGACTGTGTGTGTGTGTGTGTGTGTGTGTGTGTGTGTGTGTGTGTGTGTGTGTGTGTGTGTGTGTGTGTGTGTGTGTGTGTGTGTGTGTGTGTGTGTGTGCGTGCAGGGAAGCTGACAGAGGCGGCCAAAGGGGTCAGTTGTCCCAGGCCCAGGAAGACGGGGGCTCAAAATTGAGTTTTCATCACATTGGATGTATTGGATGGGGGCCCTTTCAGATGACTTTGTGTGTGTGTGAGTGAGTGGGAGAGAGAGAGAGAGAGAGAGAGAGAGAGAGAGAGAGAGAGAGAGAGAGAGAGAGAGGATACAGACAGTGTGTGTGTGTCGTGTGTGTGTGTGGGGGGGTGTACTGCTTTATTGCATTGGATGTATTGAATGGGGGCACTTTCAGACAATGTGTGTGTGCGTGAGAGAGAGCGAGAGAGAGAGAGAGAGAGAGAGAGAGAGAGAGAGAGAGAGAGAGAGAGAGAGAGAGAGTGTGTGTGTGTGTGTGTGTGGGGGGGGGTGTATTGTAGCCTACTAGGCTGTGTTGTGCTCTGCTGTGTTCTGTTGTGTTGTAGAACAGTGATTCTCAAAGTGTGGTCCGGGGACCAGTAGTGGTCCGCGACACAGCTCAGCTGGTCCGTACAGGGATTTCTAATTTTCCAAGACAAGCTAGCAGTAGGCTATATTTGTAACATTATTACAAAGATAAGCATAGCTGAAGTCTTATTTCCATCACAATAACCATTATACATGTGAGTAGAAAATAAGTGATCTGCATTGAAATTAGCAGTGTCAAATTAGCACCCGTCAGCTGTCAATTCGGTTGACAGGTGGTCCCTGAACATTTTTGGGGGGACAAAGTGGTCCTCGGTCTGAAAAAGTTTGAGAATCACTGTTGTAGAATAAAGAAAAGGGTCAGAGGGCTTCAGCGTTCAGTCACGTTTGGCGAAGGTGCTCTTTGGTTATCCTTTACTAAGGATCCATCCAGGTCAATGAAAAATATCCAAGGCACTCTTCTTCTTGGTTAAAAAGCTTTTAATAAAACATAGCTAGTTCATAGTGGAACTGTTAAAAATTGTCAACATGTTTCGGCCGACAATGGCCTTCTTCAGGGCTGTTGTGTTGTGTTGTGTTGTGTTGTGTTGTGTTGTGTTGTGTTGTGTTGTGTTGTGTTGTGTTGTGTTGTGTTGTGTTGTGTTGTGTTGTATTGTGCTGTGAGGGGTTGGAGAAGTCTGTTGCGAAAGGTGTTGTGTTGTGCTGTGTTTCATAGTGCTATGCTGAGGGGGGTTTGTCTGTGGCCGGAGCAGAAATGTCCTGTGCAGAGCTGTGTGTGAGATGGACCTGGATGGCAGGAAAAAGAACATGTAGCCTACCGCTTTATGACATCAATTGAATTCTGTACTGCAGTGGCTAAATGCAGTAGCCTATGTGGTGTATTTATTTAATCCTAGTGGTTGAGTGCGAATGTGAGTTGTGTTTTCCTGCTCCCCTACCTCTGACCAGTAGATGGCAGCCTGACAGCAGGTTACTACCACCAGACGGATCACAGTCGTTTTACAATAGGCAGGTCACCAGGTGGAACAATTAGGCCTTTCATGCTGCCAAAGTTTTCTCTGTGGATTACTGACCAGAAGTCCTATTGGAAGAGATTAAAACATGGGGCCATCTCAGTTTTTGCCCAAAATTCAATATAATATGGCCGCCATTTCCCATTTTGTCTTGTTTTCATGCATTTTTACACTGTAGAATCTACACTTTAGATTTAATATTTTCAGCGCTATTCTGTCCTATTTCCTTACATACATGTTCACAATGGTTGACTAAACAAAAAAAAAAGAAAATTAAGTCTGCCATCTTGAATTATCCAAAGGAAAGTGCTCAGAATAAGGGGTCAATTGCACAGAGTCCATGGTTGGGAAAATAAGGCCTATTGCCCTGCCAAGGTTTTTGCAGTGGATTACAGACTAGAAGGCCTATTGGAAGAGATTAAAACTTGTGACCATCTCAATTTTTGTAGTTTTCAGAGTGAGAAGTCACTTAGAATCCTTTTTGTTGTATTTTATTATTGTGTGTGTGTGTGTGGGGGGGGGGGGGGGGGGGGGGGGGGGTTGGGGGTGGGTGTGGGTGTCTGTATGTGTGTGTATGGGTTTCATACATTTATCCCCCCACTCATCTTTTCTTTTCCCTGACACCCCCCACCCCCCTCACCCGACTCCCCCCCCCCCCAAACTATTCCCCAAGGGAGCAGTGTGGTGTAACGGTAGCATACTAAGGGTGCCTGAGTTATGGCAGAACTGGTTAACTCACTCAGTGAGGGAGGCTCAGAGAACATCAAGTCAAGTCAAGTCAAGTGTACTTTATTGTCAAAAATCTATGTAAAATATGTAACAGTTAGCACAAAAGTTTGAAACTGCATTTGGCACATTTTTTTCACATTACATTTAGGCCCTGTCGTGGCCTAACAACACTTACAAGGCTACATTTAGCAGATGCTTTTATCCAAAGAGTGGGCTTGAAAAACATATAATCTAACAATAAATCCCATCAGAGTGGAAAGAATTTGGTTTTTAACACTATTGAGTATTGCAGGAACAGGAACAGGTCCCAAGCATATGTAAAAATAACAGAAGATCATTATTTGGCAGAGAAACAGTGTGAAGGAGGAGCTTAAGTGGTAGTCCCTACGACTTGAGTAAACTGCGCAACTGTGGTGATGCAGTCCATAGCTCCTCCACTAGTGAGGGGTGGTTTTCCTGTAGAATCCTGTAGAAGGCCAGTTTGCCCTGAGCCCCAGCTGAGAACACACCATCTAACATGTACCTCATTTTGTCCTGACTGGTGGCAGCAGCCTGGATGTTGGCAAAGGTCTCCAGGCCAATGACCTCTTGGTCGAAGAGCTGGTCTGCTATGAACATCACATCGTAGACACGCTGGATGAGCTTCGGCCTATTCCTCATCAGAAATGCAGCGGCGTCTTGCCCTGGGGCAGGAGAGGATGAAGAGTTTTAGATTTGAATAATATGAAGCTCAGTAGGTCATTACTGTGCAGGTAATTGGTCATACAACAGCCCTATTCACTTAAAAATGCACTGCACACATTTTTTAATTGTAACTTTGAAAGCAGAGCACAGTCTTTCTCAATCACACACACACGCACGCACGCACGCACGCACGCACGCACGCACGCACGCACGCACGCACGCACGCACACACACACACACACACACACACACACACACACACACACACACACACACACAAATGCACTGTACCTGGTAGAGGAGGACTAGGGGGCAGGGAATGGATACCTAAGACCACTTTAGATCCAGGCCACATTATTAGAATATCATGAAAAAGTTAAATTTTTTATTTCCATAACTCCTTCAATAATGTTAAACTTTCATGGATTATAGATTCATTGCCCACATGTTGCTATGGTGATGGCGCCGCTTGGCTGCCTTTACAGGAGCTCCTAAACTTTCATGAACTTTGAAAGCTGTTTAGGATGCTTTCTTCTACTTTTGTGTACAAGTACCTAACGTTAGCATCATCAAGTGGATCGACTTTTCTGCTCGCTTTGTATGCGTTTTTGGTGACTTTTTCACAGTTGTTTTTGAAAAATGCTGCGCTGTAACGCTCTTAGCTGTCAAGGACCATCCTTGCTTTTCGCCACAGGTAATGTCCTGCCGAGCTAATAAGACGCGATATGGAGCGATAGCAGGGAGACGACAACTGTGGAGGTAGTATAAGAACTGGAGAGAGTGAATAAGTCCCGCCGCCAGTCATTTCAATGGGAAATGCTAGGCTAGTGAATTCAGGCAAAATTGAACTAATTTTTCAGCTTCGAAGATGGAGTCGTTTCCACCAACAGTTTACTCAGCCAATTCCGTTCCACGTTAATGACTGACTTACGATTGACCAGAAAGATATAGGCTATGGAAGACGGGCATTGGACGCAAGGAGGTGCCCAACCACACACCTGTATAGGTAAAGTTGAGGACGATATTATTAGCCTCCCTCCTGAAATTAGACATCTCTCTTGATTTCTCAGTGACAATGACCATTATGAACCATTTCTGTTATTCTGGAAGCAAATACACTGATGGGGACAATGTCCAATGAGTTGAATTTGCATTTTTCTATCGTTACAATGAGTTTAAACAAAAAAGGGGGAAAATGACAAGGACAAAATTATTAGCCCCCTGATCATTAATAGTCAATATGACGCCATTTATGAACCAAAACTGACAGCAGGCACTTTGATAATGTGTTACCTAGGTTGGCACATGCCCCACTAGGGATTTTGGCCCATTTCTTCACTGGTGTTCTAGCTGGTACAAAGTGCATGGATGCTGAGCATAGACTCTCAGTGGGATTGAGGACTGGACTTTGAGCGGGTCATTCCAGTATCATGGTTTTAGTGTCCTTGAAGAACCTCTGAACTAATTTAAATGTTTACTTTGGGTTACAATGTTGTTGGAGGACCCAGCAATCCAGATCCAGACTACAGACTCCCTGTGTCTGAGGCTGAATAACTGTCTAGAAATGTGATGCCCCCACCACTATGTGTAACTGTGGAAACTGCCTAGTCTCATTAGACCAAAGAAGCATTGGACACCTGCCTAGATGATTTTTATTGACCTGGCCACACCTGGAGTTTTTATTTCAAGAATGACAGCTGTTAGGTCTTCATCATATCGGGTTTTGGGGCCATCATCACAGAAGAACCCCTTTACTAAAGGTGGTGCATATCAGAGTGTTATTGAGCTTTGTCTATGAACATTTGAAAGTCAAAAAATGAGTTTTGAAAGTCTCTGCTTTCATCTGATGAGATTCAATGACACCTGCTTTGATGCATGAATTTTGCTTCTGTCAGGTGAAGAAAGGGATAGTCCTTAAAACTGTATAACATGGTTTCCACAATTAAACATGGTGGTGGAAGCATCATTCTGTGGCAGCCTCAGCCACAGGAATCCTTGTTTGGGTGTACGGCACCATAAAAACAGAATATAATGATATAATGTCTCATCAATTGTCTCTCTTCAACTGTGAAGTCCCTGTCGGTGCGCGCTGGCCCGGAGGCCTCGCAAAGCAACTGTGAGTCTAGTTCCTGGAGGGATGATGAGATCCGCTCTCCTGATCCAGTGACCGGTGCGCTATGGTCTACTACAGTGGCTGAGGTCTGTTTGGAGAGGTCTCACCTCTCCGATGCCTTCTCTCCCCCTGCCAGTGGTCTGGCCAACACAGACTATCCGTTCGTCTCTTCCTGGACTGCTCGTGCCAACCATCATGGCAGAAATTCAGAGACTGTGTCTGCCCCTTCCGTCGGCTTGTCTTCGTCTGCTCCTGCTGGCCAGCAACTGGGGGGTAACGACGCGGAGACTGTAACCCCTACATCCATCGTCACGTCTGCGACTGCTCCTGTCGGCCGATGTCTATTGTCCAGAGGAGCGTTTCATCCGTCTCTTCCTGTCCAGCATCTGGATGGTGGTGGTGCAGATGTGCCTGCTCATGTGACTATCTTGTCTCTGACGGCCCAGTCACGGTCCACTGGAGCGTTTCATTCTGATCCATTGGCAATTACGGATTCACGTGTGATTTCGAAACTGAACCTTGAAATGCGCCACCACCACCCTGGCATTCGAAATCATCGGACTAAATGCAACAACAGAGTCTCTCGTAAGTCGCTTGCTCGTTCTGTAAATGTGGACAATTTGTGTAGTGTAAAACTTTCGGAGCCCTCTTCTAATCTTGGGTCTGCCACACTCTCGTCCTTTGCTCTTTTAAATGTTCGGTCCCTCAATAACAAAGGACCATTTATTAATGATGCAATTACAGATATGGCTTTGGACTTCATGTGTCTGACAGAAACCTGGCAACTTCCTCATGATTACATGTCGTTAAATGAAGCTTCACCTCCTGGCTATTCTTTTATTGAGAAGCCCCGCCTCTCAGGGCGCGGGGGAGGTCTGGCTGTTATTCACCGCAGTGCTTTTAATGTTGTGTCTGTGCCGCTGCAGCTATTTGCATCTTTTGAATGTCTGGCTGTAGGGTTCACTGGGAGCCAACCTTTACTCTTATTACTTGTCTATAGACCCCCTAAGGCATCATCTGTCTTTATTAGTGAATTTACTGAGCTGCTCTCTTATGTATGTCCCAAGTACTCCTCCATCCTGGTTTTTGGTGACTTCAACATTCATGTTGAATCTCATAACTGTAACTCTGCCATTCAATTCTTAAATGTTTTAAACTGCTTTGACTTTACCCAGCACATACATTTCCCTACACACTCCAAAGGTCACACACTGGATCTTGTGTGCGCTAGTGGTACATCACCATATAACATAATGCCTAAAAATCTGTCAATCTCTGATCACATAGCTGTTCTTTTCCATCTTGCTATCCCTGTTCCCCAGCACCACCGCCGCCGCCTTCGCTCCATCACATACCGTAATACTAAAAACATCAACATAACTGAGTTAACAGAGCTTTTACAATCTCAGCTGTCAGTGTTACCTCCCAGTCTGTGCTCTGATGATCTTGTGTCATCATATAACTCTAACCTCTCCTCTACACTTGACAAACTTGCCCCCCTGAAAACGCGTGTTGTCTCATTTTCTCACTCTGCTCCTTGGTTTAATTCTGAGCTTAGGGAAATGAAGGCAGTTGGCCGTAGGCTTGAACGTCTCAGTAAAAAGACTGGGCTTACTGTTCATGCGCTTGCTTTTAAGGACCATGTCCTAGCATACAAGGAAGCCCTAAACAAGGCCAAGTCCTCGTATTACAGCTCTATTATCAGTACAGGCCAGGGCAATCCCAGAGCACTCTTCTCCACTGTTAACAATATCCTCAAACCATCTCAACCCTTCCCACTTACCCCTTCAACTGATCTCTGCTGTGAGTTCTTGAACTATTTTAATAACAAAATCAACACCATTTACAGTCAACTACAGTCTCTCCCCTCCCCCACTCTAAATGACAGCCCTTCTCTTCAGACACCTCCTCAAATATTTTCCTCCTTCTCTCCCGTTAATATTGAAACTGTCTGTGATCTTACCACGAAAGCCAGGCCTACCACCTGTCTCCTGGACCCTATGCCCTCCTCTCTTGTCAAGGCCTGTCTACCAGTTCTCAGTCCCCTCCTTACTAACATCATTAACACCTCTCTCCTGACAGGCATAGTTCCAAACTCCCTAAAGATTGCAGCCATCACGCCTGTCCTCAAAAAAACTGGAGCTGCAGCAGATGATTTTAAAAACTACCGTCCCATCTCAAACCTTCCCTTCATCTCCAAGCTGCTAGAGCGTACTGTGGCCTTACAGCTTCAAGAACACATGACATCATTTAGCCTATGGGAGGAACTGCAGTCTGGGTTCAGGGCTAAGCATAGCACTGAAACTGCACTAGTCAAGGTGGTAAACGACCTTTTGTTAGCTGCGGATTCAGGCCATTTCAGTATCCTCCTGCTACTTGATTTAACAGCTGCTTTTGACACAGTCTGCCACAACGTCCTTCTCACAAGGCTGGAAACCCTATTGGGCATCACTGGTACTGCACTCTCCTGGTTCAGGTCCTATCTAACTGGAAGAGAGCAGTTTGTCTCTATTGGTGATTTCCGGTCTCCAAATTCAGTCCTCACACATGGTGTTCCTCAAGGCTCAGTTCTTGGCCCCCTACTCTTCATCATTTATATTCTTCCCCTTGGTAACATACTCCGAAAACATGGTCTAAATTTTCATTGTTATGCAGATGACACCCAAATTTACATTCACACCAAACCCTCCCATCCACTCCCCCTCGCTAACTTAACAACCTGCCTAAATGAAATTAGTAATTGGATGACCCAAAATTTTCTTAAACTTAATCAAAACAAAACCGAAGCCATCATCATCGCCACTCCATCATTACTTAAAAAGATAAACCTTTCTCAGTTCTCTATCCCTGACTATTTTACCTCCACTTCCTCTGAAGTAAGAAATCTGGGCGTCATCATCGACTCTTCGCTCTCCTTTGAATCCCATATCAAACACCTCACCAAAACTGCATTTTTCCACCTTAAAACCATCTCCAGACTCCGCCCTTCTCTTACCCCTACCTCTGCTGAGACCCTCATCCACGCTTTTGTAACCTCCAGATTAGATTATTGCAATGCCCTACTCACTGGTCTCCCTACTAAATTGATTAACCGTCTACAATACATTCAGAACTCAGCAGCTAGATTACTCACACACACCAGACCCTGGCATCACATTACCCCTATCCTCTATCAATTACACTGGCTTCCTATCCATTCACGTATCCATTTCAAAATTCTCCTCCTTGTATACAAGGCCCAGCACAACCTTGCACCCTCCTACATCACAAGTCTCCTCACCCCATACAATCCCACCCGCACACTACGCTCCACTGACTCACTCCTCCTTACAGTTCCCTCCACACACCTGCGCACCATGGGCGACAGGGCATTTAGTGTTGTTGGCCCCAAACTTTGGAATTCACTCCCACTGTCTCTTCGTCAGTGTTCCACACTATCTACTTTTAAATCTAAGCTGAAGACACACCTTTTCATTTCTGCTTTTCCACTTCAGTGACAGGCACTTCCACTTTATTTTAATCATCAGTTTATTTTTAATTTTACATACTATTTTTTTTTTCCCTCATTTTATTTTATTTTCAAATGCATTCTACTTCTTTTTCTTACTTGAAAACATTTATCTTTATTGTACTTTTATTTCTATTTTATTTTTGCATTTTAATTACTCTCCTATTGTTAATTCACTGAAGCTTTGTTTTACTTTCCCTACTGTTATGTATTAGTTTTGATTGTAAAGTGTCCTTGGGTATCTTGAAAGGCGCTCAAAAATAAAATTTAATATTATTATTATTATATTAATGTGGTGACCATGCAAAAATATGATCATATAGGAAGCTAAGATCTGTGATGGACGTGTACGTTGATGGCTAGTCGCCCCCTCACTGACTATGTGCTCCGGTAAGAGAACCGCTGCGACTTCAGGTGATATTAACCAGTTAACTGTCAAAACAAAATACCTCCGGCATATCCCGTTTCCCTTGTTGAGCTTCATCAACATCGCAATTGTGTGTACCCTTATCAATGAGTTCACGCTGTTTGTTGGGTCTCAAAATGTTCACAAGAGTCAAAAGAAATAAAATGTAAACACTATTTTATTCAAAAAACATTTTACAAGTATATACAACGCCTCATACAAAGCAAACGCCGTGGGCAAAGCCAGCGCGTTGCGGAGTTTATCTGTAGCAAATCCCGTATTGTTGTTTTGATTGCTTATTGTCCGCAGATTCACGACCGGCAATGAGTCCCTAAGATATTTCCGGTTGCATAATGCTAACCGGTATGTAAATACGACCAATACGTCTTGATTTATGAGCCACCCAATGAATGCTACACTATAATTTGGTCTGGCTGCGCCTCTTTCAGGAATAAGGAACACTCGACTGTGGTGAACATGGAAAAGATTCAGCACATATGTCGGCAATTTCCAAAAGCATTTCAACATGTCGATGCTATGCTATTTCAATCCAGCAACTCTTATTGTTGCCCATTCACTTTTCAATCCGACATCCGGTTAGCTTGTCAAACGCTTGCATACGAGCAAACTTTTTGATGCGGAGCCATCCTAATAAAGATATATGTCATATACCACACTTTTGTGTGTGCATTTATTTGTCATGAACACTCGATGGTTGTCAGAATTGAAATCAATTTACAGACCAGCGACCAGACATTTCATTACGGTCGTGTCAACTTTCAACTTTAGCATTTTCAGCATTTCCAGTCTAAATGTAAACAAAACTACGTACGTGTGTGGAATGTTATTCTTGAAGATTCTAAAGGGAACTGAGCAAAACGCCTGGACATCTCTCTACATAAAACATTGCAGAAAGAGTGTCCTTCATGCTAACAAAGCCAAATTTTACACATTGCTTCCTAAGACCTGGTGCAAGTGTTCAGTTGTGTTTCCAAGGGATAATAACTGTAACAGTGGATTACATTCACATTTGTTTACATATGTTTTTTTGCGCGTGGAAGAAAAAAAAAAGTTTACGTTCATGTGTTATTTTGACAGTAAATAAGATAGCTATTCTGACTATTTAGTGACATTGCACAGAGTCTCAGCTTTCTAAAAAGACCAAGCATGTTAGTTTAGGACAAAGTGAGGAGGAATAGTAACTCCTGGAGTCGGCGCAGTGCAAACATGCTAAAATTCTATAGAATTCTACTGAGGATTAAGTGGTTAAGAGATTTATCGACATTCAGGCATCAAAAGGGGTTCTTCATTGAACGGTTGCATACATTTGCAATGTATGGTAACAATCAAGGCACAAACTGTGCATGTGTGTGTGTGTGTGTGTGTGTGTGTGTGTGGTTTCTGCAAGATAAACATATACAGAAGGAGTAATTAGAAACTATACAGACCAATTCTACACAATACCAAAATATGCAGAATATACAGCTTCATAATAATTAGGTAGTCTAATATAGGCCTACACATCAAGTTACATTAACATTATACATAATAATATAATTGCACCTCAAGTAACATTCATGAAGACAAGAAACCGGATTACTGCAAGTGGCAAGTAAGTCAGTCCCTCCAGAATTTTGCACTGGGATTTTGTGATTTTTGCGGTCAAAATGTCTGATTTTGTGGCGGCATTTTCTCATTTTTTGCAAAGATTTTGCGGCATTTTCTCATTTTTTGCTAAGATTTTGCACCCCTTTCTGGGTTTTTTTTTGGTAACTGAAAACCACAATCAGTCTAAGCAGGCTTAAGATGTGCACGTCTCCCTCCAGCTTCATAAGAACAATGTTTCACTGTCGGCTACTGTGATAAGCGGTGGGAAATATAGCCTATGCGATGTCATCTCAATCGTGGAGTTCCGTGCATGCGATTTCTGGGTCAATCAGAAATGGCAGTTTGTTTTAGCGCCGGGAAGAGTGTTTTTTCAAACAACAAAACTGGTTCATCATAGGCAGGTATGCATGGCTAAACTGACTTTACTGTTTGCCCAAGTGCTATCGTTTTCCTCTCGTAATAGCCTACCACTGGGCGTCACTACAGTTAGGTGACCTCGCGCGCGTAAACCCATTAAAATATAGGCATAGACTTCAGTGTCTTTCAGAGCAATATGAACCGGCTTTGCTATTAAACAAAATACTTTCCTGATGTCTACTTTACTAAAATAAGCTGCATTTTGTCATATATTTGGAGACCTCGCCTTGCCCTTTCTGCAGAGTGCTTTTGGGAAGCGCCTCTCTCTCGCTCTCTCTCTAGTTCTCTCGCTCACACACACACAAGCGACGCTTGCACTCTTCGCAAGACCTATGTCACTTGACTGATCTTGTTGGATAGACCAGCCAAACTTGCAAGCCAGATAGCCAATAGTTTCGATTGTGCTGCTTGGAGAGGAGGCAAAACTGGTACAATTTAGGCTGCATTAAAGCATACACGTTAACTTTCACGTTGTGCGATGGATGGAGACAAGTTTGGAATCGCTCCCTCTCTCTCCCTCTCTCGCTCACACACACACACACACGCGCGACGCAATTCTCTGCACTCTTCGCAAGACCATACTGTCACTTGACTCGTCTTATTGGATACCAGCCAAACTTCTAAGCTAGATAGCCAATAGTTTCGATTTTGCTGCTTGGACTGGAGGTATTTAAACTGTTAAAATGTAGGCTGCATTAAAGCATCCACACGTTTCAACGTTCACGTTGTGCGATGGGTGGAGACAACTTGGGAATCGCTATAAGTTAGAGATTTTTTTAAAACATAGGCTGGCAAGATGTAAATGACCTACATTGCTTGAAAAAGATGATCGACTATGTGCCTCAGGCATCTAACTAATAGGCGAATGGCAGGCGGATTCGGTTTTGGAAATTGGAGAAAAAACATTAGGGCGGGTGGATAGCGGGTGGATTAGAAATTCTGAGAAGCGGTTGCAGATGAAATAATACGTCAACCGCGCACCTCTACAGCACACATTTAGTGTCACTGAAGTTTGAACAGTAGGTGGCAGCAATGCAACATGCTGGATGCCGGCTGCCTATAAACTCCACAGAATGTTGAAGGGGACAAAGGGGGAAATTTGCGGGGAAAATGCGGCTTTATAGGAATTACGTGGCATCGTGAAATTATGCGGAATATCATTGAATTTGCATGAATCCACGCGATCGCTGAATCGCGAAAAACTGGAGGGACTGAGTAATAGCAGGATACTATAAGTGAGAACTAGGCACTTAAGGGGTTTATACTAAGAAAAATAGGCGCAGTACACTTAGTGTCCACAGGTTGGCGCTTTAAGACCACAAGTCTCAAGTATGTTCAACTGCAGTGTGCAGGGGAGGGGGCAGGTCTGGATGACATCTCCCTCCATCCCCCTTAGCACATCTCCCTCCTCACCCCTGAGCACATCGATGTTTATAGTATCATTTAATCCCGAGGGAAATTAATATAAGGACAACATTGTATTTGTTAACGCATGGGGTCTATTATGAATTATTAACCCTTTAATGCATAAGCCATTGGACTCACACTAACGCATAACATGGATCTAAAAAGATCAGCATTCATTTCCAATGTATTTCTGAGCATTAATCTTGTAATCTCTCTCACAACTTCTAAAACCAATATATTTTACCCTATAATACTTCTAAAAGTAATTTTATAGATGGTCCTTAATTCAATTTTTTTTTTAACCCTCCTGTTATCCTTGGGGTCTATTTGACCCCATTCAATGTTTAAAGTCTGAAAAATACATTAAGTACATATTTTTTTGCTTCATCTTTGATGACTTTTCCTAAATATATGGGGTCAATGTGAAAAAAGTTCAATTTCCACAAAAATGTTTTCCCTAAGTGCTGTACACATTTTGGTTACATCTGTGTTCCTTTGGGGTCAATTGGACCTCAAATTATTTTAAGTGTGTTAAACATAAATGGAACATCCATATTTTGGTATTACATGTTCCAATCTGTCTAGATTATGTCAAATAAATGAACATAAGTTATTTAGAACAGAACATTTTGCTTTATTTAGGGCTCTAATAACTAACAATATGTATGATGTGGACGAGGGCCAAAACTAATTTAAGGCAACTTTTGGGCAGTTGTTGCACATTTTCGCCTAGTCATGGATTCGTTTTGTTGGTGTGTGGGCTGTGTGTGGGGGTGATAGGACTTATCTGTCCTTATCTGTCCCCAACAGAGCAACAGTAAATATCTAAGGCATAAACCGGTGCAAAAGTTTTTGCTTCAACTCATTTTGTGGACATAACCTAAATCTGAGGATAACAGGAGGGATAAATGTTTTTATTTTACAAATAAACATGAATTTGGAATTAATACACTCATTTCTAGACGTGAGTCAAAAATGACCCGCATCCATTTCTAATGGAAGTCTAAGTGACTTTCACTATTACAAGTTCCAGTATTTTAGTAGCTAATGGATTAAATGATGTGATTTAGGCTGTTTTTAATGCAAAAAATAGGTGTTAATATTGGTGTTAATAGGTATTAATATTATATAGAGCACTTTTCTTACGGATGTACGGTATTGTTCATTATTCACAGGTTCGCTTTGTCATTTAGAGTCATTGTACGGTTTTATACTTTTATACATAAAATTATCAATGCCAAATGAAATAATTGTAATATTCAATGATTAAATACATTTTTGTTACAAAAACTCTGCAAAGAACTGATCATTGAACTATATATAAAAAATGAATGCGGGCCATTTTTGACCCATGTGTGTAAATATCATATAATTGTATAACATTTCAAAGAATAACCATAAAGTATTTAGATTAGATTAAGTATTAATGTTGGGAGTTAATACTCCATAAATTATAAAAAGTTCAATTTTTAGTAAAAGAATCAAAGTCCTTTTTCAATATAGCTAAGAGACATTAAGCTTGTGATGAAATTACATAGGAAATGAATGCGGGTCTGTTTAGACCCATGTGTCTAAATATCATATAGTTATATAAAATGACTTCTATTTCAAAGAATAACCATCAAGTATTTAAAATAACTATTGATGTTGGGAGTTAATACTCCATAAATGATAAAAAAGTTGATTTTTTAGTAAAAGAATCAAAATCCTTGTTCAATATGGCTAAGAGACATTAAGCAAAAAGTTATGATGCATAAAAAGAAATTAAGTCATCTAAGGGACAAAAACGAGTCAATTGAGGAATTCATGGAGTGCTGACTAAGAAAATTGTATTATGACAAAGAAATTTTAAACTCAGCCGGGTCTATTTAGACCCATTTTATGCATTAAAGGGTTAAGTGTCTCCCCTGGGGTTCGGCCGGTAGGCCTATCTTAGTTTAAAAACCAGATATTTGGTGCCAATTTCTAAAAATCGAAAGATGGGTGCTACAAAAAACCTAATAGGCCTATATAGCCACCAAGGAAAAGTACGTAGACTACTGAACATTAAAAAGCATTGGCACACCCTCCAAAGTGACCAGTCTTTTAAAGAGATCTGCGCGCAGCGCAACCACCGAGGTTCTGTCTGCTTTTAAACTAAACTTGCTCGTAGTCGACTGACCTGTTCCGAGTCTGAACCTACACCGTCTGCAACTGCGTTGGGTTCCATTTGATTCAACATGACAGTTTGAAGTCTTGTTACTGTTAGGTTAATGCTAAACAATGTAGGTTATAGGGCATATATTTTCTGTCTAGTGACGCTCACAACCTCATGATGGTAGATATCCAGCAAGCACGCAACATAAGCAAATGTAGGCCTACATGTGCTTAAAACATATGCTTTTAAGCGCTTCAAGACCGCGCGCCTCAAACGTGCCAGTTAAAGAATACGCAACGTTTTCATTCTGTTATTGGGCACCCATCTCAGCTCGATGTTTAGAAATTAAATAACCTGCAACCTCCACTCAGAATTAACACATTCAAATTAGACTCATATTAAAAATACCATACAGGTAGCTTCTAGTATTTTGTTCATCTGGCGTTTCACTCCGTGCTCTCTCATACATTCCCGAAAATATTACAATTAAAAGGCTACATTTTATCATTTTATAAAACTTGGCGTGAACAAAGACTTCCAGAAGCTTAGTGCTGTTTATAAAGGCGGATTCATAGTTAACGTAGCCTAACTGGCGTAAGGTGTAACATGGAAGGCACTGGAGCTCAATGTAGATCCATGCGTTACTATGCTGTCCTTTATTCATTTCCCTTGGGATTAATACGTGATACAACACAGGGTCGATGCTGTTCATCGCACGGTTCACTCAATGCTCCGCGCTTGTTTTTCCTACACTCCCCAAACCATTATAATTTAGTGGAGTAGAGTGGAACTGTGGACGGTGCAATGACTTCCAGAACTCTTTTTCTTCCAGTTTGGAAGTTTAGCGCTGGATGACAAGGGGGAGGGACTCGATGTGCTCAGGGGGGAGGAGGGAGATGTCATATTAAGTGGAGGACGAGTAATGTTTCATAAGCATATGTTTAGTTAATTAATTATGTAGCTAATTCTGCAAAAATAAGTATAATTTTCTCTCAAAAAATGTCATTGGTTTCAATGAGGGCACTCATGTTCTGGCAGGGACTTGCTGTTCACAACACTGGCTCCAGCAGGGAGTTTCCCACAAGATCTTCACTGGATCTTTCAATAAGATAATAACCCAAAACTGTCATCCAAAATTGTTCAAATGTTCTTCAAGGTTACTAAAACCATGATCTTGTTCAGGTTCAGATCTCAATCCTTTAGATAGTCTTTGAGGAGTGCTGAAAATGAATGTCCATCCTCGACATTCATGCGATTTGGATCAAGTTAACTATTTGCAATGAAAAAATGGGCCAAAATCCCTGGGGCATGTGCCAACATAGTCAACAACTAATCAAAGTGCCTGATGTCAGATTTGGTTCATAAATTCTCTAGAGGTGCACCGAAATGAAACATTGTGGCTCAATTGGCTTTCGGCCGAAAACCGAAAGCGTCTTTTTTTGCGTTTTCGGCCGAATTTTCGGTGCACCTCCTTTTCTGTTTAAACTCATTGTGAAAATGGAAAAATCCAAATTAAACTCGTTGGACATTATCTCCATCAGTGTATTTGTTTCCAGAATAACAGAAACGGTTCGTAATGGTCCTTCTCACTGAGAAATCAAGAGAGATGTCTAATTTCAGGAGGGGGGCTATCGTCCTCAACTGTATGTGTGCCCAATACTAAAGTCGCGCACCCACCAATCGCATCCACCGTCTTTGAGTGAAGTGGCGTCGGAAATGAGCAAATTTGTGGGAATTGCGACGAGGAAGTGCCTTGCTAATCGGCGAAGCTAATCAGCCAAATCCTGGCCCCCTCTCAGGACCCACAGTGGTTGCGTTCCAATATGCCGCCTTGCATCCTCCACTTGTGCTTGTGACCTCGTACCAGGAAGTAATATTTCATGATGACATCACTGACAACGGCATTATATTTCAATATCTTGCAAAAACTCAATTCAAACAGGATGGTAAATGAAGAACAGTCCCCCCGAAATTGTTTTGGCTAGGCTGACAGCAGGGAAACTTGATTGTTCTCTCCACGGAGGCGGGCATCAGCAAACCGTGAGGCCACAAGCCCAAGAGGAGGACGCAAGGTTGCATATTGGAATGTACCCAGACACAGACAAGACATAAAACAAATGGCAAGACGCTCATGAGATGAGTTATATACTGCAGAAGGAGAACAAAGGAGATCCAAAGGTAACTCACAAGAATGTTGAGCATAAGGACGTTGCTGTTGAGAAATAGTTGAGTCGCTCTTACGTAAGAAGAACTTTACTATCTTTGTTAGCGATGACCATTTTGAGAATCCTTGCCCAGGTTTATGGAACCTCTTGGCTGTGTTCCAGAAGTGGTATCAACACAGGTTTAGGTATAGGAATTCATACTTTTCTCTTTTTTGGCAAACCTTTGAGTGCGCACGCAGCCAGGCATTCCGACTTGGTGTTTATCATGGGGGGAGCCCTGCACAGTTCATGACAAGAACCTGTTGTCTTGTTAATTGGCGGTTTTATCCACTTGCTCGCACGCGGTACTGTCAGTGACACCATTTAGAAGTTCTGTCAGAACCATTTCAGTCAAGAAACACAAGAGAAGAATATAAATGCAATTTCTTTTATTGAAATTATGAATTACATTTGGCGGTATAGCTCTGTTCGGAGGAACCCCCCTATTTCCATGAGCAGCATGGAAAAGCATTTAGTCAGGGGGCAGCAGCAGTTTCGGGAATTCTCACCCCAGCAGAACAGGGCGAGAGATAACCCCCCATGAACAGAGCCAAGCGACGTGACAAGAGAACATGTCACATCATACACGACAAGGTGGAGCAGGGGAGGTGGTGGGTAGCAAAAACCGAGCAGCATACAGTTGAGAGGAAGTGGATAGAATTTAAAAGGCGTGCCGAAGCCGTGTGGCCAATTGCTAGGGAAGAAAGATTATCAGCTGAGGGAATGCACCTGGATCAATTAGGAATTAATTAGATGAAGGGGAGGGCAGCAAGCTTCTTGACTACCATGGCCTGGCCAGAACTGACGTTAGTACTTTAATTTCTGTCAGAACCATTTCAGTCAAGAAACACAAGAGAAGAATATGAATGCAATTTCTTTTATTGAAATTATGAATTACATTTGGCGGTATAGCTCTGTTCGGAGGAACCCCCCTATTTCCATGAGCAGCATGGAAAAGCATTTAGTCAGGGGGCAGCAGCAGTTTCGGGAATTCTCACCCCAGCAGGACAGGGCGAGAGATAACCCCCCAAACAGACTATACCTGGTAATCCTCTCGAATACGATGAGAGGATGTCATAGCTATAGAGATAAGCCCCCCAAACCAAATATCTAAAACTAAATTTGGAACTAAATTTGGTAAAGGCAGGGGGGTGGGGGGGGCATAGCAGCAGCAGGAGCAGCAGATGGCAGCACGACGCATAGATGCAGACACTTATTGGTTACCACCAGGGGCAGCAGGGTACATGGCTTCTGGGCATTGAGAATGGCGTGCATGTCCGGCCGTAGGTAGCGCGCATAGGCAGCAGAATTCCATACCTGATAATCCTCTCAAAGTCAGTTAAAATGAGAGGATTGGTTGAGCAGTCGAATTTAGATATCCCCCCCAAAAACATCATGCACTAGTCCAGAGTAAATCATGCATGTGATCAGAGGAGCAGTCATATTGACTATGCCAGTAGTAAGTATAATCAAGAAGGCTGGGCCAGTCATTGGCTAAATGTGGCATAAATCGTCAAGTTAACTGGAATAGGCAGATTTCTATTAACCAGACTTTTGTTTAGCAGCAGTTATATTAGGATCACAGCAGCAGCAATAGGACATAGCCAGGCAGCAGCAAAAATACAAACTTGCCCAGCAGTAGCGAAAGAGAAAACTAGATAGGTCGATAGTTAAATAGGCCAGTAGAAATCAGGTGAAATGAACGACCCCAGCCAAAAGGATAAAATGTAACTAGATAACCAATAAGTTGGCCGCAGTTAACAATTTGGGGTTGGCAGCATCCTCTGTCAGTGGCAGTTAAGTGCCCCATCACCAGCTGTAAAGTAGACTTTACGTATTATTAAAGACAAGGCCAGCTGCTGGACAGTCAGATGCACATAGAGAAATAGAGTGTCAACAGTGGTTAAATAGACTTGGCTGGGAGTCATTAGGATAAGTAAGTACACAGACTGGAGGCACTAAGGCTAGGATGACTTAATAAATAAATGGGCAAGGTGGGCATCAGCAGAAATGGGTTGGGCGGGCAAGCAGCAGCCAAATGGGCTAGGTAGCGGGCAGCAGTAAAATGGGCAGGTGGACAGGCAGCAGCAAAAAAGAACTAGGCAGATGGGAGGCAGAAAATAGGCGTGTCAACGATGATTAATAGACTTGTCCGAGAGTTGTTAGGATAACGTAAACTAGACCGTGGCACTAGATGGGCTAGGATGGCAAACAAATAAATAAATAAAACAGTGAATGGGCTAGGTGGACGGGCAGCGGCAAAATGGACTAGGTGGACAGGCAACAGCAAAATGGACTAGGCAAGATGATTGGATAAGCTCAGCAAGCAATTGGCTCTCGTTACCGGACAGGTGGGAGGGACGCCGGCCAGCGCCATGTTTGCGTAGCCAAATGCTCTCGCTTTTTTGAGTGCTCCGTCTCTTACGTGGGCTGTCTCTGGTAGCGGGCGGCATCAAATAGACTAGGCGTACAGGCAGCATCAAAATTGACTATTCGGACGGCAGCAGCAAATGGGCTGATTCTTTTGGATCAGTGCCGCTCTACTCCAGAGCCCAGAACGGTAGCTGTTTGACAAGGACTATAGAATATGCAATTGGCAGCACAAGGTGACAGCGAAATCACTACATCATCTAGACACGTCAACATAGAGAACACTGCTAACATGGCCTGAACACCCACACAGGATCAGTGCTACTCTAGGATCCGGAAAAACAGCAGGTTGACAAGGACCACGTGACAGCACACAATAAGCTGGGCCTCCATGAAGGCAACCAATAGCTAGAATGATGGACAGATACAGTTGTAGGTAAAGCCTATCCGAGAGCAGCAGGGAGACCAGAGATGGCAACAGTCAGCAGAAGCTACATTGAAACAATATGAGCAGGCAGCCGCTGGCTAGACACTAAACCGACCAATGAACAGCCGCTAGACTAAACCAAGTGAGCCCACTGCAGTTACGGTAGCTGCACAATACAATCCAGCAGATCTGACAGCATATAGATAATGACTGGAGGCAGGCGCAGGACCCAATGCAGTTAAACTATATGGGAGCCAGCTGTAGTTAGACAGAGTATGAGCCAATAGCAATTGCAGCACATGGACTACTCAGGGCAATCAATGCTACCATGAACAACAGAGTCAACATGCTCACAGGGCGAACATTAGCCAGACAGCACGATTACCTTCCTATGAAGCAGCACAGCGACCATTAACGAAACATGAGCAACACTAGAGTTCACTTGCCGAGCAAGCAGAGCCAATTCAGACTATGAGCTAACAGTGCCACCACGACTACACAGGGAAACAATGCCAACAGACCAGAGAAGCTAACAGCATTATCAAAGGCCTATGTATACTATGCAGTTGGCAGCAAAAGCAGACAAAATCAGCGAAATTGTCCAGACACGGCAACATTCTACACTACACTACAGCAACATGATCTACACTAAAGGCCAACATGACCACTGATGCAGCCTCCCCCAGCAGAGGCCACGACATGGCTCCATGAGCATGACGAGACCTAAACATGCTAAATAAGACCCAACATGCACACCACTACCCAACAGAATAGCCTTCAGTTGATATTGCACGATGCAGATAGTTTAACCAAAGTGACCGGAATGAGGGGAAGAGCTAATAATGCCATACAGGCAGCACAAGCACTACTGCACAACCAAACGGAGCTAGCAGAAAGATACACAGCCATGCAAGGTCACGGTTAGGCATATAACCAGGCTTTAACAGATGAGCAATATAGCCATGCCAACACAGCCTACATCAGCCAGTAACATAAGACAATGCATCCCTTGCTAGTAGGCCTAGTAATGGCGGGCTCCAGACAAAATACTTACACTACATTGGCCAAAACAGCAGGACTTACTACATATCAGCACAACAAGGCACCAGCACTGAGAGAAACAGCGACCACACTACAGCCAGGCCACAGCCAGAGTACCTACACAGCCCAGCCAGGACTATGACTATACACACTGCAAGCACCTAGACTAGCAGCCAGGAAGCAATGGTTCACTAGAACATTATATCCTAGTCTAGGATACAGAGCTAGCACAACTTGGCCAAACAGGCCAGTAGGCCTATTATAAAGCAACAGAGACAACATCCCGAACATTGCAGACAACTCAGAACTATGCTAATTGCAACTCCCCAAAAACTAACAGATGAATAGCCAGGAAGCAGTAGATAACCTACAAAGAGCACGTCAATCTAGGCTATAGGCCTAGAGCAAGCACACTGCAAATGGTCACAGGGGGTGCAAGGGGAATGCGTTGAACACCAGGAATGCTAAAAACAAGACGGATAAGCAGCAGTCACCAGCATATAGGCTAAACAGCTAGAGTCACGGAATAAAAAGAATGCAAAAATAAATGAATAACCACAAGTCCCGAAGCACGGTTTCCAGCAACAATCAATTCGAGCCACGCTCGATTAGAAACACCTGTGGTTTTGTTACAAAGTGACAGGTGACCGGCGAGGACGGTGGAACAAACATATTACTGAAATTTAGAAATCGAATCGCATGACGTCTCCCTTACCTTGTGACAAAGGAAGCATAGGCTACTCAATCCAAAGCGCAAAATAGACTACAGTAGGCTACTCCATGCGACAACTTTCACGTGAATGTGAAATGAAGATGGATTTATCATCCCACGGCAAAGGTCAATTAAGCACCTATATCAAACTTCAGCAGACGGTAAATGCAACAAGTTAACCATCAAATATTCACCTCCGCAAGAATTATGAATTCATATTGTAAGCAACTGAAACATGCGTGGTGAAAAAGCAGCAAGCCAAAATCCGGTTTACCATCAGGGTGGACAATGACAAAGAGCCAGCAAAATACATAAACTGGGGTAGGCATCACAAAAATCTGTTTTAACGCCCTAGAGGACCGGACCGCACGGAGAAAACAATCAACTGTCCAAATTGAGGTGCGTAACTTTTGAAATCATAGGTGTAGGCTTACTCCCTGTCGGAACGGAGGCAGAACTAACGAGGCAACTCAAAGAAAAATGTGCAGCCTACCAGAGATGAAACAATATCGACAAAGAGAACGCTAAACAACGTGTTCAGAAGGCATAAGAAAACAAGCAACCAGCAGCACCAACTCCAGCAAAAACCGAGCAGCATACAGTTGAGAGGAAGTGGATAGAATTTAAAAGGCGTGCCGAAGCCGTGTGGCCAATTGCTAGGGAAGAAAGATTATCAGCTGAGGGAATGCACCTGGATCAATTAGGAATTAATTAGATGAAGGGGAGGGCAGCAAGCTTCTTGACTACCATGGTGTGGCCAGAACTGACGTTAGTACTTTAATTTACTACCATGTCTCTCTGAATTCTTTAGGATGCTTCCTAAATAATGTTATATTGTGTTGTAAAGTGTTAGACACTGCTGACAAGGCGGGGTTTCATGATCGGAGACAGCCTCTGATTGTTTGGAAGCTGCCGTCACTCAAACGCCCTCCTCACTTGTGATTGGTGTGATAAAATAAAACTTCATTTACAAAGCACAATAATTGATTCTGATGTACTAACGTTAAGATGTTATCCCAGAATGGAGTTTGTAGGAGTACAGAAACCACAGAAACCGCTACAACATCCAGCCAACTAGAAAACAGGTTCTAACCACGCACTACACTGGTCCAATGGGACTTCCAATGATAAACACCTAGCCACCTAGCATTTTGGAATTCCTGGCTGCAGAGAATCGTATATGAGAGAGAGACCCCCCCCCCCCACACACACACATTTTTTCCCAGCAAGTATTTGGGCAGCGATAGGCGCATTTGATCCCACACTAGCTAGAGTTTTTCAGATCTTAGGGCCAGGTTACACTTCTGGCCCACAAAGGTTAAACATGAAAAATGGCATTGGTACCATGGGAGTCTCACAATGTGGCATACAAGTCCTTAGTAATCTAAAGAATTTGACAAAAAAAACATGGTCTATCCATAAAAGTTCCCATTAATTTAGAAATGACACAAACTAGACTGGATGCCAACAAAATACATTTCCTTTAATTATATACAGGTGTTGCCTAAGAGTGACCTAAATTAGATATTGGAGGCTAGGCTTGCACAGCTAAAGACATAAGGCTTGCATATGCAAGACGTGGTGGTAATGTGAAAGCAGGTGAGCAAGTGAATACACTGCGCGCCCTCGCCAAAGATCATAATCGCAGCGTCAAACGCGCACACATCCAAACACACAGACGCGCGACCCGTCCCTTTCCTCTCATCTCCTCCAAGCACGCGTTGACACACAGGCACCCCTTACTAGCTCATACTCTCCTCCATTGATTTGCTTGCGCTTGTTTCGTTGGTTAGAAGTCAGCTGATGTTTCTTAACTAGGCAGCTACTACAACTTTCGAAACAGCAGTAAGACATTGACAGCAAGACATAATTTCCTTCACTCTTCCCTGTTGATTCGATTACACAGGCGGACTTAAGTTCCCTCGGTAACGCAAACAGAATGCGCACTGACTATCGAAGACATGGGCAGGAACTCTGCATTGTTGTGAGATTCTCACTCCTGTTCCATCCAAAATTAACCACAGAAGATGGGGTGAACCACGTACTGTAGGCCTAGTTACGTGACGGAATCAAAGATAAGTTTGTCGTTTTTAAAATTAGTCTATATATATTAGAGATGCACCGGATCCTGATTTTTAGGATCCTGCCGGATACCGGATCCACTGCTTAAGATCCTGCCGGATCCGGAACCGGATACCGGATCCTACGAAAGGGTTTAAACACATAGCCTACTCGCTCACGTGGACCCTTTTTATCACGTTGGCTCAAACTATTTTGACTGAAAAGCCTCGGCTACCGGATCCTGGATCCTGGAACCGGATCCGGATCCTGTGAAAAACCCTATTATCCTGCCGGATCCGGATCCGGATCCGGTGCATCTCTAATATATATATATATATATATTTTTTACCTCAACATAAGTGACGTCATGGGCAAAGCGAGGCCCTACGCACAGAGCGTAGTGAGCGTTATGGGCCCGCCGGCTCTGCACTTTACGTCGGGTGAATGCCCCTTTGGAGTGTTGAGGTTGAGAAGAGAGAAGAAGGAGGAATAACGTCCCCTTAGGAGACCGAATTTTGAGCACACTCCTTTGCTTTGGATGGGCGTATTTTAACATATCTTTCTCTCTTAGACGATATTTACTGGCTGTGTGTGAATGTATGTATGAACTTAAATCTCTACTAGCCTCCTTCTCCGCCTCTGTAACAGCTGCCAAAACGACCTACTACAACGACAAGATCAGCAACACTACAGACCCACGTAAGTTGTTTTCTACATTCAAGTCACTGCTCAAGCCTCCCCCCCCTCCTGCGCCCTCAGACCTGAAACCAGACAACTTTGCCACCTTCTTCACGGAAAAGACGGCAAATATTAGCAAGCAATTCTCTGAGCCGACCTCCCGCCCATAAGACACCCCCGTGGGAAACACGGCGACTCCTGCAACACTTAAAGAATTCACTCTGCTCTCTGAAGAAGACGTTTCCAAACTCATCACAAGAAGCCGTCCCACTACCTGCCTACTGGACCCAGTGCCCACGAACCTTCTTCAAGACATTGCCCAAACAGTGGTCCCAGCAATCACATCCATCATGAACTCCTCACTCTCCTCCGGCACTGTCCCCTCCGCCTTCAAACAAGCAAGGGTGACACCACTACTGAAGAAGCCTACACTGAACCCTGCTCATGTCGAAAACTACAGACCTGTCTCACTGCTTCCCTTCCTATCCAAGACGCTAGAAAGGGCAGTTGCAAAGCAGGTCACCAACTTCCTAAACCAGAACGGATTACTGGACCCAAAACAATCTGGTTTCAGAAGCGGACATTCAACTGAAACTGCGTTACTCTCAGTGACTGAAGCTCTAAGGACTGCAAGAACGGAAGGACTATCCTCGGTCCTCATCCTACTAGACCTGTCTGCAGCCTTTGACACAGTTAACCACAAGATCCTCCTGAGGATACTCACAGCCATGGGAATCACAGGCGTTGTCCACTCATGGTTCAACTCCTACCTCTCTGCACGCACCTTCAGTGTGTCATGGCAAGGGAAACTGTCTACGACTCACACCCTCTCCACAGGCGTACCCCAAGGATCAGCGCTGGGACCCCTTCTGTTTGCAATATACACCTCCTCCCTGGGACGTGTCATTCAAACACATGGGTTCTCCTACCACTGCTATGCTGATGACACCCAGATGTACCTGTCGTTCCGTCCAGATGACACCACGGTTTCGGAACGCATCTCTGCCTGCCTCACCGATTTGTCAACATGGATGAAGGACCACCACCTACAGCTGAACCTGGCCAAGACAGAGCTCCTGGTGATCCCAGCTAAAGAGTCGCTCAGTCACAACATCAACCTCAAGATAGGCTCCAACATCGTGACCCCAAACAAAGTCGCCAAAAACCTTGGCGTCATGATTGATGATGAGCTGTCATGCTCCAACTACATCGACTCAGTCACCCGGACCTGTCGATTCCAGATGTCCAACGTACGGAATATCAGACCTGTGCTGACACAATATTCTACACAACGACTGGTGCAGGCCACTGTCCTGTCCCGCGTTGACTACTGCAACTCACTCATGACAGGCCTACCTGCTTGTGCGCTAAAACCTCTGCAGATGATCCAGAATGCGGCGGCACGGTTGATATTCAATCAACCCAAAAGGACCCATGTTACTCCTCTATTTATTGAGTTGCACTGGTTACCGATCGCCGCCCGGATCAAGCACAAGGCATTGACCCTTGCCTACAAAACCATCACAGGAACGGCCCCAGCTTATCTGAAGGACCTACCAAGTGGTGGAACGGTCTCCCAGAGGCAGCAAGACTAAGCACATCTCTTGCAGCCTTCAAGAAACAACTGAAGACCTTCCTCTTTCGAGAGAATCTACTAGACTAATGCTTGAACTGGCCTTGCCCCAGGGCAGACTCCTGACATGATGTTTAGTTTAGTTAGTTTTTGTGTGTGTACTCGTTATTTACTCTTTAATTAAATAATTAAAAAAAAAACGAACCCCTCTGCAACTGCACTTGTTGTTCTGTATATCTCCTGTGCACATTGTATTTGCTTGTGATGTTGGCTTGAATATGTCCTCTTTTGAAAGTCGCTTTGGTTATAAAGCGTCTGCCAAATGCAATATAATGTAATGTAATGTATTCCTGGTCAAATGCTCTGTTCTAGCAGCAAGAGAAATCCAGCAGGCCTCCTTGCAACCTCTCACTCCACCATTGGACAAGTTGACCCTTTACACTATTAGTAAAATACTCAACAACCCAAGTCCCATCTCACCTCCTTGCAAGTTCTGCTTGTCAGCCACCATGTCTCCCAGGTCCTTTAAAACCATGCATTGCATCAGATGTAGTGAGAGGGAGAGTTGATGGGACGCATCCGTCAACCGGCTGTTTATGTCATTTAACTCGTGTGCCAGGCTGCTGGATCTCAATGCCCTCTGCAGTGGGTTGGTGTCTGCTTCTTTCTGCAGCAGCTCCTCTGCTTCCTTCAGGGTCTCCTGGAGTCCCAGTATGGTAGCTTCCACGTCATCCTTCAGGTCTTCCTCCCTCACACGTAGTATGATACTCTTCAGAACCTGGACCCTGCTGACCAACCATTTACACTGCTCCTTGTTGGCCTTCATCCGGTTGGCTTGCTTATGTAGAGATTCAATCAATGACAAGACCGAACCGATGTCTAACCCCATGGCTGTAACAGACAAACCTGCAAAACCAGTAAGAGGAGAGTAAGGAGTTTGTACGTTGACAATCAAAGCAGGAGACGCAAAAGTGACGCCTCGTCTTCAATTTTTCAATACTTTTCATCTGAGACGATTGCGAGTGGAAACAAAAAAAATATTTTTTATCTTAAGTGTTTTTCGTTTGCACAAAATCTGAAGAGGTTTGATAAGATGTATGAGACGTTAACATGAAAATGTATGAGACGTTAACATGGCTTTTTTTCATTGTTTAGACCAGGGGTGTCAAACTCAAATTCACAGTAGGCCAAAATCTAAATCTGGGCCGAAGTCGCGGGCCCAACTCAATATTCAATAAGTACTGGAATTGTGCATGCGCGCACATGCTTAAATGACTCAAATGCTTACATCTTAAACACTCAATCCCAGCAGATATTGTAGTTCAAATGTGCCTGCACAGTCTGTTGTAAATGAAAAACTACCCAAGTTCATGAGCTTCAATTTAAGTCCAAGAGGACCTTTCGAGCTAGAGTACAACAGCTGCTATGTCCAAAGTTATTCACAATAGCCTATCCGAAAATAGTAGCCTACTGGCAGGTGTGGTTATTTTTTTTATTCTTATATGATTCTTATGTAGATTCTTCTATGTACATGTATATGTAGGAATATAGATGGATATGTATGTGCCTATATATAGATGTATCCCAGTTGTGTTCTGAGCTTGGGCTAGTATGTGTGAGGGCCTGTCTCTGAGGTGGGGCCGGGCTAATTAGCATGTGTAAAGGGCCATTTGTGCCAAACATACCTTTTGGAATTATGTCCAAAATGTTCAACCTCGGTTTCACCTGACCATAACAAATCGTCCCACATACATTTGGGAGATTACAGAAGTATTTTTTGAAAAACTTACCTCACCAAGATTGAACTTTATGGTCATAATTCAAATGGGTATGTTTGGCGCAAAACATCACCGCAATAACACCATACTTAACATGAAGTATGGTGGTGGCAGCATTGTTCTTTTGTGCTGTTTTTCTTCAGCTGTAACTGGGGCCTTCATTAGGGAGGAGGGAGTTATGAACATTTCCACAGGGGCCGTGGTAGTGGCACAAAATCTTCGGCCCCCTGGTAGAAAGGTGAAGTTGCAGAGGAACTAGTCTTTCAGAAAGACAATTTCTCTAAGCACACGCCTAAATCTGCAAAAGAATGTCTTCAACAGAATAATATTGAGGTTTTTGAATGGCCCAGACAAGCCAAAGGTGCTGCAACTAAGTATTAATGTAAGGGTGTGTATATTTATGCAATCATGTTAATTTAAGTTTTTTATTTTCTATTGTTTCCACTTAATGCTTTATGCTTGTTTCTCAATTGCATTGTATAGGTTAATAGTTTAGATTAAAGGTGGAAAAAGCTGTGAATTTATTTGTCTTTCCCTCATTTTTACATCACAAAAACCTGATATTTGAGGAGGGGTGTGTAGACTTTGAAGGCACTGTATGTGCTTACTATACGTGTGTGTGTGTGTGTGTGTGTGTGTGTGTGTGTGTGTGTGTGTGTGTGTGTGTGTGTGTGTGTGTGTGTGTGTGTGTGTGTGTGTGTGTGTGTGTGTGTGTTTGTGTGTATATGTGTGTGTGTGTGTGTGTGTGTGTGTGTGTGTGTGTGTGTGTGTGTGTGTGTGTGTGTGTGTGTGTGTGTGTGTGTGTGTGTTTAAACTCTATTCAGACAATGCACCTTTGACTGCACCATTTTGAGATGCTTGTATGAATAAATAACTGTCCAGGTTTAGGGAACCTCTTGGTTGTGTTCCATAAGTGGTATTGACACAGGTTTAGGTACAGGATTTCATAAGTGGTATCAACACAGGTTTAGGTTTAGGATTTCATAAGTGGTATAAACACAGGTTTAGGTATAGGATTAGGTACAGGTTTAGGTTTTAGGATTTCATGGTCAAATGCTCTTTTCTAGCAGCAAGAGAAATCCAGCAGGCCTCCTTGCAACCTTTCTCGCTCCGCCATTGGTCTGTGACAAGTTGGCCCTTTACACTATTAGTAAAAAATAAACTCTCAATAACCCAAGTCCCATCTCACCTGTGTGCGATTTCTGCTTGTCAGCCTCCATGTCTTTCTTTACAATCCCTTTCTCTGGAGTCTTCAATCTCTCCCGTTGTTCAAAGAGCAGTGAGAGGCAGAGATGCATAGACGCGTCACTCAGCCGGCTGTTTATGTCATTTAACTTGTGTTCCAGGGTGATGGTTTTGAATGCCCTCTTCAGTAAGTTGGTGTCTCCTTGTTTCTTCACCAGCTTCGCTGCTTCCTTCAGGGTCTCCTGAAGGTCCATTATTATTAGCGTCAACAACCTGTCCTTCAGGTCTTCCTCCCTCACATGTCCCTCTAGTATGATACTCTCCAGAAACTCGACCCTTCTGACCAGGTATTTACACCGATTCTGGTTGGCCTTCATCCGGATGAATTGCTCATATAGGGATGCTATCAGTGTGAAGACTGAACGGATGTCAAGTATAAGCTCCATGACCTGGACCTCCATGACAGACCTGCAAATAACAGAGCAAAGGAGATGCCTAGCTGATGACAGAGCTGAAATTGCTAAATTGCTCTACCAAGACAAAAATGCCTCCCTTTTCCTTACAGGAGCGCATATATTCACAATTTGTATTGACGCTTTGGTTGAAAGCGTCAGCAAAGTGTAGTGTACAGTAGTATAATGTAATGTAATCATGTAATGATGTACAGGTACAGTATGTTGTCTGTCCATGAACAACCCCTGGTTCATCATTGATAAAGTAGAGCTGATTGCATGAAGTAATAATAATATTAATAATAATAATAATAATAATAATAATAATAATAATAATAATAATAATAATAATAATAATAACAATAACAATAATAATAATAACAATTGTATTTGTATAGCACTGTGTCATACAAGGCATGTAACTCAAAGTGCTTAACAAATGGGAAAAAACATCATTGTTAGAAATGGACTTAAAAGGAGAGGTATAGAGGAGAGGCAGAAGTAGCAGGAAGGCAGAGGAAGAAGAGATAGACAGAGATTGTAGAGTCATAAGGTCAACGTAGGTTAGGACCAGGATTCCTAGATGCATAAGGTTCATAGTGGCTGGGCCTATCATAAGTCATAGATAGTCACACAGAGATTGGGCGCTCAGGTGCGGCCCCTGGTGGCATCAGGGGTGAGGAAAAACTCCCTTTCGCTTGAATCATAGTTTGTAGGGGGGAAAAAAAGCTCAGTGAGGTTTAAAAAACAAACCCTATAGTCAGGAAGAAACCTCAGGCAGAGACCAGCGGCCACCTAGGGGAGCCCCCTGCCAGGGCTGGTTGCGAGTAGTAAGGGCGCTGCGGCAGCTGGGACACTATGACTCCTTGGCAGCTAGGAGTTGGCAAGGATGAATAGGTGGGTCTTCAGCTGCTTCTAGATGTCAGTAGTACTGTAGGTGGCTGGTTGATGTTTAAGGGCGTATAACGGCAATTTTTTTTTTCCAATTTCTGAAAAAATTGATGGAAAAAATTTGAATAAAATAGAAAAAAAATAAAGCACTTAGTGGTCCATGGAATTTCGCCTAATTTTTGCCATTTTTGGGAAAATGTCACACCGCAGGAAAATGAAGTCGGACGACAGGAAATTCACTGTATTATGGCCATTTTAATCCTTTTGTATACATGACTGACATCTGAGCTCATACTAACTTGATATTGATATTATGTTAAATTTTAATATGTGTTTTCATTTATGTATATATATATATATATATATATATAAACGTTTTTTCCTTCTATAAGAGCAGTCACACCACAGGACACCATAAATGAACCTAAGCATTGGGTGACAGAAACATTGCAATATGATGACATATTAAGAGGTTAATAGTCACCTTAAGCTTCCACAGCACTCTCCAATAACTGAGGTACTGACATAGAGGTAGAAAATAACACTAGAGGTGACCCCGCCCCCCTTTTTATGGCAATCTGTAGCGGCCATTATCTGTAGGTAGATCAGAGAAATGGAAATTAACAGAGAACGAGGCTCAACTCTGTCAAAAATGGCTTAATCATGTGAAAATGTCCATCAACACACTAAACAAAGGACAATAGTTGAAGTGTGTTGCTAACTATGTTCATAAAAGATATTATTTGAGCTTTAAATGTATTTTATTGACTCATATGATTTAGCCTGCCATTTCAAATCTGGTCTTTGATTAATGTGTTACTTCATATTCACACAGTTTTAGTCAATTTTTTGACAGGGGTGGGCGTCTTCTCCATAGACTTGCATTGCCTGAAGGTACCTACACTACCTACAGAAGTTGGAAAGCTTCATCTGCCATTTCCCAGTGCTGTCGCAAATTGCTGTGTCCTCTCTAGTGTTATTTTCTACCTCTATGGGTACTGACTGGTTAGGAGCTTGTAGTTGGCCTTGCAGCTGCCCGTTCACAAACAATGACAAACATGTCTTGAGTTTTTTTTTTTCACAATCACATATCTTAATATAAAGTTAATATTTATGCAATCATGCCAAATGCTTCATACATTATTCAAAATGTTGTTGGTTAATTTATATATATATTATATTCCAGGTTTCATTTATGTTACAGTCACACCGCAGGATATTTGACATATAAATCTTTACATAAATCTTAACAAAAATGTTTCTTCTCATCTAAGACTAATATGAAACATAATGTAGCACATCTTCTTTATTGACATTTGTTTTTAAGAGGAAAAATAACAGTTTTGTAGGTTTTCAACCAATGTTACTAAAAAAATAAGGCGTCACGTCTCCCACCCAGGTGTAGATGTCAGTACTGTAGGTGTGCAGGAGATGTCAGCCCTGTATCTCCCACATGGATCAACATTCAGACATAGCATTACAATACATTACAGTTAGCTGACACTTCTATCCAAAGCAACTTAGTTATTTAGGAACAGGGTAGTATTGGTTATAGTCCCTGGAGCAATGTGGGGTTAGGTGCCTTGCTCAAGGGAACCTCAGCCATGGATGGAGATGTAGGGAGAGGAAAGGAGGGACTCAAACCTGCAACCCTTTGATCTATAGAAAAGACCACCTCCCTCATCTTGAGCCACGGCTGCACAGAAATGTTATACATATTCATGATCAATAAAGAAATTATTTGTGCATGACGATATTTAGAGCCCAGCTATCTTGTGTTCCTGTTTTTGTTAGATGTTTGGGTCATTTTGACTCGGGCATATATAGAAAAATAATTTTAAAAGGAAAATAAATCACAGCTCATATTAACACTCATGTTCCCTTCATTATGCTTGTGAATTTCTGTCTATAGCCTATATGTTTTGAGGATAGGCCTATGAGATACAGAGAGAGAAAGATAAAGAGACAGTGAAGAAAGCTCTCGGATTGAGCCACTAGTGCTCTTATCACGCAAGTTTGAAACATTGATGCACAATTGGGAGACCGAACAATATCTGCACTCCTTTTTCCACATAATTTATCCTATACTCAACATGTGATCAGTATTATCTTTTTTATTAGGAGCACCTGTGCCCCTAAGTGAAAACATTTAAGGGCACAGATACAAATTTAGGAGCACAGTGAGTTTTTGTGTCGCAGCTTCATTATTAACACACAGATACAGAGAATCTCTCTGCCCACACAGAAATACACTTTCTAGAGGTGTATGCCTACAATTAAAATCACTTCGGGCCACTTTTCCAAATTCCTCCCAGTAAAAGGACTAAACAAAATATTAAATATTTATATCTATAGGCCACAGCTGGTGTTTGGTCAGCACAGCAGGACCTGGCAGGGATGCTGGGATGAAATTGGTCAGGGGGGCAGATTTTTTACAAGAGAGACCACAGAGGCAATTACATTTCTGTCCTGAAAATACAATGACATGATATGGGTAGGCCTATGCTATGTAGCCTAAGAGGCTATGATTAGCCTACCCATGGGTTAGGGCCTACACTTTTTTGTTTTTTTTAAAAGTTGCATTTGGTACCACAGATAATTTGTCTTAGCTACATTTAAATCTAAAAAAAGAGCTCATAATTGATTTTAGGAAGGCAAAGGAAGAACCAATAGCAAGTGTCATACATGGGGGAGACGTGGAAATCGTTGACTCTTATAAGTACTTAGGTACAATATTTGACAGTGACCTCAAGTTCCATATAAACACTGAGACAATTGTCAAAAAGGGACAACAGAGAATTCATTTGCTGAGGAAGCTTAACTCCTTCAGTGTCTCTAAAACCATTTTACGTAACTTTTATCAGTCTTTTATTGAGAGTCTCTTAACTTTCTCTTTTTTATGCTGGTTCAATAGCCTTTCAGTCAAAGACAAGAACAGTCTCAGCAGTATTGTTAACACGTCATCAAAGATTATTGGAACACAGCTAAATAGTCTGAGTGCTCTGTTTAACAAACAGGCAGTCCAAAAGGCTAAAAGTATCACTAGTCAACCTGACCATGTTTTAAGTGGTGAATTTTCATTAATGCCCTCTGGGAGGCGCTATTATTCTGTCAGGACAAAAACAAAGCATTACTCTGGATCTTTCATCTCTACAACCATTAGATTATTAAACAAGGTTGTAGGGGTAGAGTTCATTACTGACCATTTAATTTACTGAGGGCTGCTCATCACTGACAGGACAGGGTGCTTGAATGTATGTGTTAAAATGTGTATGTTTTTGTTTCCTATTTATTATTTATTGTTTTTTGTTTCCTTTAGGTTTTGTATTTCATTTTCTACTCTTTTTATTTATACTATCTATTCATTGACTGATGGAGACTGGGACCGCAAACTGAATTGCCCTTCATGGGACTAATAAAGTAATCTGAATCTGAATCTGAATCTGAAACAGTAACAGCAACTCAGTAATCTGAATATTACACTTTGAAAATATAACTGTTATATGCACTTTAGAAATGAAACAAAAAAGAGTGGATGCCGACAAAATACATTTCCTGTAAATAACACTTTGGCAATATAGAAGGCTTGCACACCAAAAACGTGCCCTACACCCCGAGACTGTTTGCTATCGTGTCCAACAAAATACTGAATTCACATGACGTGACGTGATAATGATGACAGTTGAGCAAGAGAGTACACAGATAAGAGAGAGCCTGCTGTGTCCTCCCTTGCCAACGTCTCATATTCTCTATTATATGGGGTGTATTAATTTTAGGAGCAAAATACGATTGAAAGGGTTGAAATATCTACTCGCACACGTGCACCCTTTCTATTATTTCGTTGGCACAATTATTTATTTTAGGGGCATATGCGAGCAAAATGCTCACACTGTAGGCTTAGAGCCCTGATTGTATCAAAGAGTTAAGAAAATATTGGTGTATAAGACCCCCAAAATGGATTCAGATTTTAGATTTTCAGATTCATGTTCCTTACAGGAAATGAGCCAAAGCCAATGAATATCAGTGTGAAAGAATAATAGGCCTAATTGATAAAAAAAAAAAAAAATCTCAAGCAACACATCTGAACACCTTACAAGGGTTAAAACACAGTGCAAAGTGGGAAATATATCTTTTCATTAAACATGAAATGATAGTACTTTACCAAGACCACTTCACACATAGGCCTACACTACAAATAAACATTACAAGTATTTATATTATTTAGACTGTGGAATAACAATTCCTATAGAGTTTGGCATTTCTTTACGAAGTTAACTTCTCTGTTTGGATAAAGGGTGAAACTGTACACTAATAGCAATCCAGTTGCTCACTACTGGTTTTACAATTTCATTCATATAAAACATTGATGCCATGAACCCGAATGTAGTTGCAACCTACCCAATAGAATTTGTCTTTTACCTAAATTCTAGCGCATACTTAGAATAAGATCAGTAAACACCATCTGACATGAGAAGCTGTCAATGCAAGCCCATCAAAGTCTACAATAACTAGGCTACATGTACAAGGGGCAGTAGCAGCAGTAAGTTTGACATAGCATTTTACTTTACATTTAGGAATCGACCTTGTGTAGACATGAAGCGCATGCAAGGCCATGTGTAAGAAAATAGCAAATGTAGGTCTAAATATATTGAAATGAAGTTATTTCTTATTCATGACTCAACATGTTAGTGCCAAATAAAAAAAATCAGCCACATACCATAAAAGTGTATCCAAAGCTGTCAGCCCGTGAAGAACAAGTAGCAGGACAAATCTTTTAGACTGTGTCAAGACAAAGAGTCTGTTTTGAGAGAGAGAGTCTGTTTTGAGAGAGAGAGTCTGTTTTGAGAGAGAGGGGCGTAGTGCTCACATCCTTGCATTTTAAGTCCTTCTAGGATGAAAACAGAGGTGTAAAAGTACAACACGAGCACATGATATTACAAAGATTTTACACCATTTACCCCTACTGACGTAGATAGACTGTGTTAATACTGAAAAACACTAAAAACCAAACAAGAACCAGAAATCACCTGATTGTAAGACAATTACACAGGAATACTTGTTACCGAGATAAGTTACCTTTGTTGGGAACTTTAATTTAACACTTTGCAGGATGCAACATCAGATAGTCATTTCCATACTTATTCTATTGTTGTTTCATATGCTAGCATTTGAAGCATGCTTCAAGTCCCTATGACATCACCTCAAGTTTTATGTAGACTGAAGTGTAACCCTTTGCAGGATGCTACATCTGATAGTCATTTCTATATTAGACACATGCTAGCATTTGAAGCCTGTCCCTATGATATCACCTAAAGTTTTATTGAAATCTGCTGTCTGCAGTCACGTCTTACTTCTCATAGTGCGTAACCACATTTTTTAGGCTAAAGATAAGATGGAAATCTTCCATTGTAAATTTCCGTAAGTACCCCAAAGACGTCATATCGAAAGTTCCTCCGGGTATATATTTGTGGGCACTTTGCCACTGGAGATCAGATCACTTTGCGAATGATACTTCACACATCTGAAGCAAGCTGTTCTCGGGTTGGCCAACTCTTCGCTCTTGGTACGCTGGTGGCTGTTAGCAAGTTCTCTGAAGACAATAAACTCAACAACAACGACTGCTGCAACACTGTGTGAACTGAATTTCTTCCAAAACGCGATGACGGGATTAATAATAATAATAATAATAATAATAATAATAATAATAATAATAATAATAATAATAATGCTTTCGCTTTATATAGCGCCTTTCAAAGCACCCAAGGTCGCTTCACAGAGTATCGTGTAGGAAAGAGTGAGTGTGTGTGTGCATCAGTGCGTGAGCGTGTGTGTGAATACATGTAAGTGAAAGTGCTTGTGGAACTAGCAGCCATAAGCCTCCAGGAAGAGATGTGTCTTAAGCTTAAACATGACCAGTGGAGGGGCATTCTGGTGGAATATCTGTGAACTTGCTGGTGTCTTGTGCACAAACCCTGAGGCTCCCTCTTGAACACTTCTGGGTGCGCGTGCTTGATAGAGATTACATGAGATTAAAGGGTGGTTTATGCCTCCAGTCCAGCGTCCCTGCGTCGTAATGCAGTGAGCCGCGCAGTTAACGTAGTGAAGCCCCCCCCATCACGCAGGTACTCTGGGGCACCTCCCCAAAATTGTGTCTCGACGCAGGGAGCGACGGCGTGAAAGGGCGAAAATAGGTCTCTGATTGGTCCTCTCGACCAGCCTGCTCTGTCCTCGAGTCGAGAACAAGCGCTACTTCCTTGTTCTAACCTTCGTCGGTCTACGGACTGTGAGCTCTTCATTAAATAAGTTGCCCGTGCTTTGTTGTTTGATTTATTTACACGAACCAAAGACAACACATGCGCTTGCAAGTTACGACGCTGAAGTTATTTGGACAGTTGAACAGTGGTTCCGAGGTCGAGGAAACATTCCGCTTCGTCCTCGACAAATGAGCCACTTCTTTGTTCCAAACTACCACTGTGGCTGCCAGTGCGATCAAACATGCACGTGATATAAATATTTAATGTTTCATTTTCATTCTCGTCGAGTCTGTGATGCTAAAAAACAACCGACACGTCTAGTTTACTCTTTGTATTGAAGGCAGTTTCAGCGTGGAATGACATCGCGCAGACCGTGCTTCAAAACAGGGCATAAACCAAAATTAACTGCATCATGGCTGCGACAAGCTCACTCTGTGGCACAAGTAGGAAGCATAACCCGCCCTTAAGGCCACTAGCTCACTTTCCGAAACCGTCTGTGGTAGATATTCCACCACTTTTCACTCAAAATAAAGGGGAAGTCTGTGTGTGTGTGTGTGTGTGTGTGTGTGTGTGTGTGTGTGTGTGTGTGTGTGTGTGTGTGTGTGTGTGTGTGTGTGTGTGTGTGTGTGTGTGTGTGTGTGTGTGCGCGTGTTATTGTGTCTAAGTGTGTGTGTGTGTACGTGTGTGTGCGTACGTGTGTGTGTGAATTTGTGTGTGCGTGCTATGGTGTCTGAGTGTGTGTGTGTACGTGTGTGTGTGAATGTGTGTGTGCGTGCTAGTGTGTCATAGCTATGTAGCCAAACCCTGAGGCTCCCTCTTGAGCACTTCCTGTTGTTTATGTTCCCTTGACGACAAGACCAGTGTGGTGAGAAACTACAGTACGTAACTCTTTGGCAGTTGAGAAAGTTAGTTTAGGTCTTCTTCCAAATTTGCCTAATTCAAATGCACCGAATGCAATACTAATTCATGACTAATAGTTTTGATTTACACTCACATAGGCCTACTGAATTGGGCGACATTTCATTTTATTTGATGTGTGATGGCAAAACATTAAATGTTCAGACATGATGAGACCTTGATAGAGATGTTATGGATGTGAGATTAGGTCCACTGGACTCACTTTCTAAAGCTGTGAGAGAGCCAAGCAGATAGAGGTTCCACCACTATTAAGCAGCAGAGGCTGGTTGGCATTCCACTATTCACTGAAAAATATCTGAATATCAATGATATAGAGCTGAACACAAGTGGAAGCAACAAAACCTACTGTTACAGCAGAAGGAAATAATAACTAATTGTAATTATTATAATTACAGTAGTAGCTGACTGCCTTTACTGAACTTGTGTATTTTTCACACTCACCATTGGATAGATGCAATGTCTATATAGTATATTAACATCAAGGGATAGATGAGTACAATCCTTGACACTGGAAACAGACACTACATAGTTGTCTTTACTTTAACTGCTGAGGGCGAATTACAGGTGCCATGCGCACTGTTATTCTTTAGCGAACGGAAACATGGAGCTCCCTCCAGTGGTGAGCAAGCACAATTGCTTTTATATAACAAGGCATTTTCGGCCACTGAACACATACCCTTTGGATATTTTTTTTCCTGGATAAACCTTGGAGATGGTTGTGTGTGAATATCCCGTTAGATCGGCAGTTTCTGAATTAGTTACATCAGCCCGTCTGGCACCAACAACCATGCCACAATTTGCATCTGGAAAAGGAGATGCCACTTGCACCCCTGAATAGACTTTAGAACACTATTATTGCGGTATTTATGTAGAAGACACATTATTGCCTCTTGAAGATTGTTTGGGGCGCTGTATTGTTTTTTTTTTTTGAAGTATTGGTCATCCCACATAAAGCATTGTGTTTTGTTGTGTTGTGCTGTGAGGGGTTTGAAAAGTATCTTGTGTAAGGCAGTACTGTGCCCTGCCTGTGCTGTATTGTGCTGTACTGTGAGGGGTTTGTCTGTCGCCAGAGCTCAGGCAGAGCTGTGTGAAAGATGGAGAGATGGCATTTATGTAATTCTATACAGCAGTGGCTGGGTGTGAATGTACTGTAATTCTTGTGTCACCCTTTCTCTGACCAGCAGGTGGCAGCATCCTCCTCCGCAGAGTGTTTACATTATTGGTTGCATTCATTTGATTTCCACCATTACACACGTGCAGACTGATTACAGTACAGTAATTTAGACTAAATTATCATTCTGCATTTCACTACACCAGACTACATTCTTTCTAATATCATTCCACAGACTGGTTACATTTGGTTACAGTAGATTGCATTATAGTTGTTCTGTCAGAACCATTTTAGTCATGAAACACAAGAGAAGAATATAAATGAAATTTCTTTTATTGAAATTATGAATTACATTTGGCGGTATAGCTCTGTTCGGAGGAACTCCTCTATTTCCATGAGCAGCATGGAAAAGCATTTAGTCAGGGGGCAGCAGCAGTTTAGGGAATTCTCACCACAACAGGACAGGGCGAGAGATAACCCCCCATGAACAGAGCCAAGCGACGTGAAAAGAGAACATGTCACATCATACACGACAAGGTGGAGCAGGGGAGGTGGTGGGTAGCAAAAACCGAGCAGCATACAGTTGAGAGGAAGTAGATAGAATTTAAAAGGTGTGCCGAAGCCGTGTGGCCAATCGCTAGGGAAGAAAGATTATCAGCTGAGGGAATGCACCTGGATCATTAGATGAAGGGGAGGGCGGCAAACTTCTTGACTACCATGGCCTGGCCAGAACTGACGTTAGTACTTTAATTTATATTATTTCATTCCCTTCACATGTAAAATGAAAACATCAGTGATTCGGAACACCCCGTTCAACTTTTGTTTCATCTGTCCACAGACTATTCTTTCAGAAGCTTTGTATGCATTGTCTATGTTATGTTTTTAGCAAATTTGAGACAAGCCTTGATCAACTCTGCTAGTTAGCCTCCATTACATATGTGTGGTTGAGTATGTGTGTGTGTGTGTGAGAGAGAGAGAATGTGTAACTTCACGCATTACGTGCAACGATTGTTATGACTGGAAATTAAACATCTGTGCATATGATTTTTTCATTAGTTGTAAACGGGTGGGCGCTGTTCGGAAGGCTTTGGAGGCCGGTTGACTTTGACGGCCGTTGCTGACTACAGTAGTGATGTTGATGGTGTAGTCTGCATCTGGTTGCAGGCCAGTGATGGTGTACTGGCAGGAGTCCGTGTGGAAGGTGCGTTTGTCTTCTTGGTCTCTCATGATCTCCAGCAGGTAAGTCACCTGGTCCACTCCAGCTGGTTTGGTCCATGTTGCACTGGCTATGGGTGTGTTGAAGTACGCTGTCACCTGGAGATGCTGTGGAGGAGGGACCTCTGTAGGAGGAGAACATGTAGATCATATTGATGTATGTATGTTGTTATTGTTAGAACATGTAGAATGTAAGATTGTGGTGTGTCGCTGGTCTGTTCATATTTACTGTGATGCTGCCTGCAGCCTTATCACAATGAGAGGTGCATACTGTCTCCCCTTTTCAATCTGTGACAATGTGGTAGTACTTGTTGATGTGTCCATGCACATATTGCACACAGTACAATATAAATAATAATTTTACCTGCTTTACAACATAAATAATCATTTTACCTGCTTTACACACCAACTGTTTGCCATGAGTACTGTAATAGAGTAGTAAAGTAGAGTAGAGTATCGTTTATTGATCCCAGGGGGAAATTAAGGTGTCAAGTAGCATACACACACACATAAATAAAGACATTGCCCACAAGACATAATAGCCCCTGTGTCTTCTACACCCTACCTGTTCCCTGGTGTATTTTGATCTACATCACAAACGCTATTCTAGTTTAGACATCAACAACAGGTACTGGTTTACACACACCTGTGCTGAAGGTTTTGGAGACCGGTTTACTCTGACGGCCATTGTTGACAGCAGTGGTGACATTGATGGTGTAGCCTGCATCCGGTTGCAGATCAGTGATGGTGTACTGGCAGGAGTTTCTCTGGACGGTGCGTTTGTCTCCATGTTTTTTTATGACCTCCAGCAGGTAAGTCACCTGGTCCACTCCAGCTGGTTTGGTCCAGGTCACAGTAGCTGAGAGTGACTTCAAGTCCACCTCCACCCAGAAATTCTGTGGAGGGGGGACCTCTGGGGAGGAAGACATATCTATTTGAATGTATGTGGGTGATTCAACTAAATCGATACATTTTCGTCTTTGGAAATCTTACATTTAAAACAATTTCTTTCTCTAATTTTATAATATCAACAGGAATAAGACATTTTATAGTGACAAGATATGATATGGGGTCATCTCAGGCTATCTGTCAGGATGAGACCCCCCCACCCCCTGCCGTCATGCTGTACAGAGGAGGCGACAGCTGCTGCACAGCTGCGCAGCAGAACATCTGTTCCCGTGATGATTTGACACCATGTGACATGGATGTAGAGCAGAACTCACTCGATACAATTTCTAACCAGAAGAAGTCAAGTAGGCACGAGTGAGGGTCTGTCTGGGCAACGAAAAATACACAGATTCGGTAGCCTGGTGAACCAGCGCCACCCGCTGGACGGCAAAATGTTTATGTAAATATATGTAAATTTATGTAAATGTAAATTAGACATCCACATTTAGTCTGGTTTATCAGGCTACAGATTCGGTGCAAGGACCCAGACAGGGAACTTTTTGGTGTGAGTCAGTTTTCCCGTATTCCTGTCATGCTCTAACGTGACTCTCGCCAGACCCTTGTGTATTTCTGCTCAGCTTAATGAACTTACACAAGGGTCAGGAGGATCTTCAGGATCTTCAGCTCCCAAACCACAGTGCAACCGAACCACTCAGGACCTTCGGGGAAGTTTAAACATAGTGCAGACAACAATCGCATGGACTCACTCCTCACTCCTTGATCAAACCACGCCTTCACAGACCGTTGACTTTGTACTTCCAGATAAATGTTTGTGGAATTCATCTGTCTAGTGACAGCAAGGTAAGTTAAGCTGGATAAAAAAGTTACGATTAAGTCATTCTGGCTATTTAGTTTTTCCCGATTTTACACATTATGTGTAGGGAAGAAATATACTACACTACAGTGTCAACATGAGAACTATGACCAGAACAAACATAAATGGACACCCCAGCCCCGGAGGTAAGGCAACTGTATTACCGTTAGAAAACCAGTTCCTTTCTCAGTCAGTGTCCATCCATCAGGGCTTGAAAACGAAATTATTTTTCAATCGTTTCATTCCGAACGGTTCAGGTAGGCCTTTATTAAACGTTTTCGTTCCTGAATTCGTTCCCCCACCAAAATTTCGTTCCTGAACCGGTTCAGAACGCAAAATATCTTGCGTTCTTATCGTTCCCGGAAGTGTTTTGCGGGCCTATCAAGTCTATTTTTATGGACTGTACCTTATACCTAGAATAGGCGTACCCACTAGTATTTGCCCTTGATTTACACAGTAGCTACTCTATCCCCAAAAATAATAGGCTAAATCACAGGCGGCATCCAAAAACATTCAGATAGGTTAGCCCTCTCACATTCTGGATACGTGCGAAAAGGTGTAGCTGGTCTGTTGCTGACAAATATTTCCAATTTCCTGTTTAACTCTACAGCGCAAACATTTCAATGTTTGCTTCAAGGTATGCTGTTGTGAAATGTTATAAATTTACCGTTATTACCCGGTTTTGTGGATTTCAGAATAACGTTTCTGTTCAGGAACAGTTCAATACCATTTAGTTTTCGTTTTTGTTTCTGTTCCTCATAAAATTGCGTAAAATTCTGTTCGTTCCCGTTTTTGGTTTTCGTTCCTTGAACCGGTTCGAAGCCCTGCCATCATGTGTCATGGACTATGAATCATACAACACACATAAACAGTTTCATCTGCCTTAAAAATCCAACAGAAAGTTTTATTTATGTACTGAGTTTAATAATTAAAAAAAACCTGTCTCACCAGTGTAAACTGCCTCCTCCACAGGTGTGCTCTGGCGGCCATCTTGGCTGAGGGTGGCCACAGTGAAGTGGTACTTCTCTCCTGGAGTCAGCTCGGTCACCTCTATACTGGTAGCTGTCACCATAAGGTTGCAATGTTTTTGACCTCCTGTCCAGGTGACCTTGAAGGTGCGGTGACCAGGAGCGCCCTCTGGAGGTGACCAGCGTAATGTCACAGAGCCTGTCCCCACTGACACAAACTGGATTGGACCAGGAGGAGGAACACCTGCAGAACGACACAGACAACTTAGAGATTATACAGGTTTGTGCAGCAGAATATAAAAACGTGGTACAGAATACAAAAACGTGATGTACCTGTTTTCATGATGGTCTCTGATAGTGTCCTTTCAGGAGTCTGTATTAACAAAAAAAAAAACATCATCAGCCGTATTGTGTTTTTTTTTCTTATAAATGTCAGACAGGCACTTTTGGTCCGGTGAGTTTACTGCAGATTTTATTACTGCTCCACAATGGAACAGGGAACGTCTTAGCGAGAGACATCATTCTCTGTGATATCTCTAGTTAAAAAGCCCGCTGACCTGTTGCATCGTTTACCCTTTATAGCCCTTGGCTGAGCCAGGGCCAGAGTCTTTACACATGTTAATTAGCCCGGCCCCATCTCAGAGACAAGCCCTCACACTCAAGCACAGATTCCAATACTTACACATCTGGAAATATATATATAGGCTATATATAGTCATACATATACATCTATATTCCTGCATAAACATGTACATATAAGAATCTACATAAGAATCATATAAGAATACAATTTAACCACAGTATCATTATAAGCTGTTTAAAGTAACACCAGGAACTTTGAATATCCATCAACCTGGATTCAAGTCTTCTTTCTCCAACTCATTTAAAATAACTAATTTTTGACCCATTTAAAGGAATAGTATGGTATAAAATGAACATCAAATAGTCATGCCATTTTGTTTTAGTGCTCCTTAAGATTTGACATTTTAAGAAGCAGACAGCAATGTTGTGCAAGCAAATCGAATCCTTGCATATGATCTGATAAACAATCTATCCGTCATCTTTACTGACCACTTCAGCCTCTCACATTGAACTCGATCCTCAATGCAGCTGAGAACACTCTGGGTGAACGTGTGGAAGAAGAGCCTATCCCACCTCGCGATCCTGATCGCCTTATATGTTCAGGAATGATTCTGACTTTCAAGGTCCTCAGATGGTGGCATGAGGAAGCCAGAATGCCCTTGCATTCGGTTTTGTGAAAGGGACGCAAAGGGAAGCAAAGCCAACTGCAGAGGACCTCACCACTTTGTTGCGGAAGGAAGGGTCAGGAGAAGCATCAGACCAAGAGAAAAAGGACCAAGGTCCTTCTCCCCTGACCAGGAGTGGAGAATGAGGGTAGACAGGGACAGGAAGCTGAAGCTCCAGTTACTCACGGAGATCACCACCACATCTCTCTGGCCCGACATAGTTGTGTGGTCAACTGAAGCAAGAGTGGCGATCGTCATTGAGCTTACAGTGCCCATGGAGGAGGGGATTGAGGCCGCCTTCGAACGCAAGAGGGACAAGTACTCTGAGTTGGCTGCTGAGTGCGGGAAGGCTGGCTGGAAGACCTCCATCTACCCAGTGGAGGTCGGATGCTGGGGCTGTATGGGTCTGTCAACCACACACCTCCGGAGGAAGGCTCAGGAAGGCAACAAAGGCCCTGGCAGAGGAGGCTGAAAAAGGGAGCTTTTGGCTCTGGCTCAGGAGGAAGGACAAGGAGTGGGGGAAGAACACCTAACCCCAGACAACAGCTACAGGGGAAGGCGTCAGACATACCGCCGTACCGAAGCGAGACAAACAAGGTCTTTCTGCTTAGTTTCGGACGGTGTGTTCTACTCTGCCTTCCACACCGACAGCATCGGCGTGCACGGCCAGTCCTGTTCAAACCCCCCCCACAGCCAAAGCTAGCGTGCTACTTTGCCATTCATTTGAATGAGACACCGCCGGTCACCGGCATGAAAAATACGCCCGAGTTCTATTTTCCAAATGCAGCGCGGTGTAGAGCCAGCTCCAGCACCGCTGATGCCCGACTACCGCCAGTTGGTGTCTAAGGACAGATAGGTTTCAATGTATTTTCACCGACGGCAGTAAAAATCGATTCTGTCTTGCATCGCTTTACCGCCCTAGTGTGTTAACGGCCGAAAACACCCATCCGCTGCAGGGGCTGACAGGGAGACGTCATCGCTGTCATCGCTCAGCAACCAGTAGACGTACCAGAATTAAAGGAGCGAAATGGTGGTTTCTGACTGATGACCCTGCAGCTGAAATTCATTCTCCCTAAAGTCCACCAACCTCCTCAAACAGCTCCTCAAGCAAGCCTTTTCCTCAAATGCCTCACACATTCGACACCCTTCACTCAGTACCGTTGCCGCCCCAGCAACCAACGCACCCTAGCATAGCTGCTTGGAAGGGGATAACGCTAGCAGCCAACAAATGCCAAACAGCCCAACTGCCTCATATACTCAAACTCACTCAGTATTATTGCTGCCCCAGCAACCAACAAACAACTCCTCAGTAAGCCTCTGTCTCAACTGCTGCACACACTAGGCATTTACATGTATTCATCAGTTTCTATGTTATCAAATGTATGGAACATACACTACCGTTCAAAAGTTTGGGGTCACCTTCATTTGTTATTTGTTTGCAATTCAAGTCGCAAACATCTTTTAAATAGCTTGAAATGGAATAATGGAAAGTACTGAACAGCCACAGGTGAAAAAAGGTTTGATTACCCATATAATTGGTTAAACTGGACAGAAGAATGAAATCTAACCAAGCTTTTTCACCCATTTATTACATAGAAATATGTGTTTTAGTCCATTTTTCTACAGACATTTCTTTGATTTATCAGAGAATGCATGGAGCTAGTGGAAGGCTCAAGTGTCTGCCCTTTCCAATGGTAGGTGTATGACATTTGTTGAGTTGCCACCTTGTCCACAAATTCAAGTCAAAGTAGCTGCATGATTTTCTAGCCATCAGAATGAACATTTTTTATAAATGCACGATCCATGCACAATGAGCAGTCATGGGTGAGCGGTTAGGGCGTCAGACTTGCATCCCAGAGGTTGCCGGTTCGACTCCCGACCCGCCAGGTTGGTGGGGGGAGTAATCAACCAGTGCTCTCCCCCATCCTCCTCCATGACTGAGGTACCCTGAGCATGGTACCGTCCCGCCGCACTGCTCCCCATGGGGCGCAACTGAGGGCTGCTCCCTTGCACGGGTGAGGCATAAATGCAATTTCGTTGTGTGCAGTGTGCAGTGTTCACTTGTGTGCTGTGTCACAATGACAATGGCAGTTGGAGTTTCCCAAATGGGCTGGAGTTTCCCCCAAATGGGCATTGTCTCAGCGATGTTTTAGTGTGCAAGCCAGTGCCATACATCATTGGAAAGTGTAGATTCTCCTCTTTCAAATTATGTGTATATCATCCGGCATTGTATGGATTGACAGGAGTAGACATCAACTTTTGCATGCATGGGGCTCATAGAGCTCATGGGCAATTCTGGACCTCATCTCATCCCGGGAATGAATCTGTAGAACCGCAACTGGCTATTATTAATGCCACAGTCAATCATCCAGTACTCCTCTCAAAGTTGGCGTGCTTTCAGCTGGCTCCAGGTGTACTAAACTGGATAGAGTCCTATCTATTAAATAGGGCCCAATGTGTTAAGATAAATGATAAAATATCTTCCTTAAAAGCATGCTCTATGGGGGTGCCACAAGGTTCCATATTGGGACCTTTGTTGTTCAGCACTTACATAAATGATCTTCCATCTGTATGTGAGGGTGTGGAGATACTGATGTATGCTGACGACACTGTATTATTTACACACGGCAAAGATCCGGTACAGGTGGCCAGCAAATTGACTCAAACACTAACTAAGGTCTCAATGTGGTTAAAAACCTCCAGTCTCACACTAAATACCAACAAAACTGTCACAATGTATTTTCACAATAGATTTAAACTAAATGTTGTTCCAGACATATATGTTGATGGAACAAAGCTAAATAATGTTGATGAGTTTAAATATTTAGGTGTGACCTTAGATTCTACTCTTAGTTTTAAGAAACACATTAAAAAGCTGGGTAATACTGTAAAGTATAGCATATCAAATTTTAGACATATCCGTAACTCTCTGAGTTTTGATGCTGCTGTGACTTATGTCAATGCTATGATCATGTCCCACCTGCATTATTGTTTATCAAGCTGGTCCCAGGCCAACAAGACTGTCTTAAAATCTATTGATTCACTATACAAGCAGGCCCTGAAGGTCCTAGATAGAAGATCTTTTCAGTACCACCATTGTCCTATACTGAGCAAGTATAATATGCTCAGCCTTGAAAACATCATACAATTTTCTGATCTGCGGCTAATCCATAAAATTATTCACAATGCAGCACCCCCACCCCTAAGAACATTTGTTCAACCCTGCTCTGAATTGATGAGCAGAACGTCAAGATCCACCATTAGGGGTGATTGTAGTCTCCCAATCCGACGAACTGCTTTTGCTCAGTCAGCCTTCTCCTTCAGGGCAACCAAAACATGGAATAGTCTACCCAGTAACCTAAAAAGTATTACTGATTATCAGGCCTTCTCAAGGGGTGTGAAAAAATGGATATTAACCAACCAGTCTTGTCAACATTAATCATATGTTTTTAAAATATGACTCACACTGTATGCCATTTTAGTGTGTGTGTGTGTGTGTGTGTGTGTGTGTGTGTGTGTGTGTGTGTGTGTGTGTGTGTGTGTGTGTGTGTGTGTGTGTGTGTGTGTGTGTGTGTGTGTGTGTGTGTGTGTGTGTGTGTTTGACCTATGGCCTATGGATGTGCTTACTTGTTTATATCTTGTCTATGTTATTGTATTTTAATATTTGTTTTACCTGTCCAGGGACTGCAGATGGAAATTAGCTATATAGCTATAATCTGGCACAAGCCATCTTTTTACTTCTGTAATCAATGTGTATTGTGCATGGTCCCTGTTGAACTAAACTAAATAAACTAAACTAAACAAAGGAGTCTACACTTTGATTAGTACACCAGACTAGACACTACCTTAGTAAAGGTACACTTTGATTAGTCAAAAGTTAGTGATACATTTTGGTCTATTCTATGCATTGTCTATACAAGTAAATACTTTTTCCAATATCAAACTGCTGTCAAACTGTTGCATGCATTAATTTCAGGGAACAATAACTCTATACACTGATTTTATACCAGAACTGAAATTGAGAAGGAATAAGCTTGACTGCCAGAAAGAAGCATTGTGGGAGCAAAGTGTGGTGACCCCAAACTTTTGACCGGTAGTGTATGTATTGAAGTGTATGGATGTGTATTTCCTATGTTTGCCTGTTATTGATACAATAAAGTTGAATGTTTGTGTCACAAGTCTTATTTCTCCCTCGCTGACCCATGGGCACCGGAGGAGGTGCGACAGGCAGCAATGCCCATCAGGTTTTAACAGCTATCTGTATAATCCTGTGAAACACATCCAGATGTCAGTGTATCTCAAGTTAATATTTTAGGCCTTTTTGCATTTGTTAAGACAGTAACTAGGGGGATTCAATTTATAAGCGATTTAAGAACTGTCCATCAACAAAACAATTCTAGCATATTAAAATTTGGTCCATTTTCTTCACACATTCGGTGCTTCTCCATCATTGTTTAGGTAACTAGAACAACCTTTTTCTGATAATAATGAACACAAAGCGCACATTTTCCATCAATCTTATGTCAAATCCACTCAAAGTTGTAGCGTTGTAGCGCTGTAACTGGTTTTCCATCACGTGTCACAATAACCTTTTTATGTTTTAAATCAAATATATACAGACATAGGAAAAAGTTTCTAGGCCTACACCCTTCTTACCTTTCTCTCAAAATTGGGCATAAAATATATAGTCTGATCTTCTCAGCAATCACAAGAAGGAACAAGCAGAGTCTGCTTTAAAGGTACACTGTGCAGGAAATGGTCAAAAAGGGTACTGCAACTATGGTGCTCATTGAAACTGGGCTGCCGATTGCCAAATTTGATCTTTTCATCAAAGTTTACTGAGTAATAAACTAATATTTTCTAGCATTGCCCAAGTACAGTCATTTTTGAAGCTAAAAATGGCTATTTTTGGAAATTCAAAATGGCGGACCATGGAGAAGATCCCCCTTTTCATGTAAGAAAAGTGCATTTTTTTCAGTCATAATGAATACTTAGAATTCTATGGTGGTGGTAAGTATTCATGAAAAAGGTAACATTAGTGAATGGGTAGCATGAATCCTGGAAATAAACAACTAAAAATCTCACACAGTGTCCCTTTAACTAATTCCACCTAAACATTTACTGGCCTATTGTCATTTCTTTTACCGAATGTAAGATGTAAACATTCACAAGACAGCAAAGCAAGTAAGTACACCCTTGCATTAAATATGTGTTAACCCTCATTAAGTCGCAATAACCTTAACCAGACTTGTTTTGAATTTGAAAGAAGACAATAATCTGACTAGTGGAACACACTCTCACTAATGTGTCAAAGTGGCTTGTAAGTTTTCTACCAGCCAAACTGAACTACCAGCCAAACTGAAATTTCTTCAGCATCATTTTGGTTCGCGGATGTTAATTTAGAGGCCTGATTGCAATTATTATTATTATTGAAATTGTTGTCGTTGTCTGTGGTGGTATGATGCTATCAGTTGAGCACCTGTGCACTACCAGAGTCTGTGGCTGTGTCTCAAATGCCGTATTTGTGCACTTCGGGCACTGTTTTACAGTGCCTAGGGCGCTCACGCTGAAAGTTTCAGTTGAGCCAGTGCACTGAAAGTGCCAAGATGATCCCCTAACAATGGCGGACAAATGCAGTGCTTGAATGATGGACACTGCACGCACTTAACGGCGGCCATGTTGACAATGACACGGAGGAAATGTGGCATTCAGTTCAGTAGAAGACTTTGGTCAGCAGTCTCCTAATTCTGTAAGTGGGTGGGAGACGTGACGCCTTGTTTTTTCGTAACATTGGTTAAAAACCTACAAAACTGTTATTTTTAAGATTCATGTAAAGGTTTATATGTCAAATATCCTGCGGTGTGACTGTAACATTAATGAAACCTGGAATATAATATATATATAAATTACCCAACAACATTTTGAATAATGTTAGAAGAATTTGGCATGATTGCATAAATATTAACTCCATATTAAGATATGTGAATGTGAAAAAAACTCAAGACAGCAATATTAACTACAAGTTCAATATCGTCACACAAATTGCGTCCTGGGGGGTGACATGTATGTCAATGTTTGTGTATGGGCAACTGCAAGGCCAGCTACAAGGGTCTTAAAGACTGGCTCCTAATAATTCAGTACCTCAGTTATTGGAGAGTGCTGTGGAAGTTTATGGTGACTATTAACCTCTTAATATGTCTTCATATTGCAATGTTTCTGTCATGCAACCTTAAGCCGGGCATACACTGTGTGATATTTTCACTCGTGGGTCTTAAGCTTCTGCTCACACTGCACGATGGAATTTCACTGTTTAAAAGTTCATAACTGACGACTCACGTCCTCACACTACACGAGCCGACAGTCGGATGCGAGTGAAATGCTTCCACCGTACGACGCGACAGGCATGTTTCCCCGGTCTGCAGAGGAGGGAACATGCGCACCTGAGGTGGAGATGAGGTCGCGCTCAACAGCTAATCGCACGGCCCTATTAATTTGTGCATGTGAAGTGTCAAATCGGGTCGTAGCACTGCTTTAACTGTGCGATTTACGCACGAGCCACGACCAGAATTTCAAACCGTTTTGATTTTCTTGCGACCCTGCGATTGCACGATGGTGAGGCAAAATCGCTTGTCGTTACCCCATGTACACTGCACGATGCGAGACTCATGATTGACCTGCGATTGAGCAAGAAATCGGCAAGACTCTCAAAAAGTCGTGCGAGTGCCAAATCGGGGCAAAATCGGGGCAAAAGTCGCACAGTGTAAGCCCAGCTTTAGGTTCATTTTATGGTGTCCTGTGGTGTGACTGCTCTTATATTAGGAAAACAAGGGGGTTTTTTTTATAAATGAAAACACATAGATTAAACACAATATCATTATCAAGTTAGCATGAGCTCAGATGTCAGTCATAAAATGGGCATAATGCAGTGAATTTCCTGTGGCGTGACTTCATTTTCCTGTGGTGTGACATGTCTATGCAATGTGTTGACGCAGGACACATTTTCCCAAAAATGGCAAAAATAAGGCGACATTTCACGGACCACTAAGTGCTTTATTTTTTTCTATATTTTTCCATTTTTTTCCAGGAATTGGAAAAACTTTTTACGTTACGCCCTTAAACGTCAACCACCCAAGTAATGTTGATGGGACACCAACCTCTTCATGCCAACCAAAGTATTGTATGTGTGATTGTTGTCCTTTGGGGTGAAGGACATGTAAATACAACCACCAGATGCTGCGCATTGTAAACAGTAGGCAACACATATTTTGGCAAGTTAATGCCATGCTCAGCTGTAGCTTCCAGCGAGGACACAGTGCACAGTGCTCAAATTTTTCCACGACACTATGCACTAAAGACCTCAGTGTGTGCACTGTGTGCACTATGCTGACTGTCAGTGCACTGACAAAAGTGCATCATTTGAGACATAGCCTGTGTGTTTGATCGCTGTTGGATGTTTCTCACCTGTTTGATGACATCATGCCCATTATGATTGTACAGGAAGCAGTCTGAGCAGATTGCTGATTGGTCGGTTCTGCAGTAGAACTTCAGCCTTTTGTGATGCTGTGGGCAGATGCTGTAGTAATGGAGATCCTGTAGCTCATGGCTGTCCAGGTCTGGAGATGTGTAGTGGTCCTTCACATGGATCCCACAGTAGGAGTCATTGCAGGTTAGACAGCGTTTCACTGCAGGGCCATTGCAGACATCACACAGCACTGATCCAGAGGACACACTGTAAGAGAGAAGACAACATGATCAACCAATCTGAATCGAGTTAAAAAAAATACTAATTAAGAAAAGTTTAAATGTCCTCAAACTTCTTAATTATAAATCTAAGCCTGAATTGCCACCATGTCTACAGGTTCTCTTTCAGTCACTCATTCGAGTGTTCTCTCCTATGGGGGGTTACATCCTTGGAGTACAATTTACGAAGTAATTTTACCATCCCTGCTGAAGGCGAAAAATGCAGACCCCTTTTCCCGCCGTCCTCCGGGACTATAAAAGGCCTTAAGCGCATTCTCTTTCTATCCTTCGATTTCACGAGTCATCACTGAGTTACTTTACCTCCTGTAATTCAGTTTAAATGTCCGACTAGAACCTTGCCTGGGACGCAGGTTAAGGGCGCTGAATTACTAAAGTAAACTTCGGGACTATCGTTGCATGCAGCAAAGAAGGGTATGTTTTTGAAGACTGGACTGAAGACCAGCATTCGTCTCTGCTAGTTGACCATCTTACCCGGGTACCTAAGCAGGAGCTTAGCGTGACAGGAATAAGAGTAGACTCTGTATTCCTGGACGTGTTCGCTTTTCTGGACAGAAAGGCAAAGGCTGTCACCGGTCTGAGGTATTTTTTTGCTTGTGCAGAAAAAATTAATAGTCTTTTGTCGCCTAAAGCGATATTTTCGCTCATGGGTATTAAGCTCCTGCTCACACTGCACGATGGAATTTCACTATTTAAGAGTTCACATCTCATGACTCACGTCCTCACACTATACGAGCCGACAGTCGGATGCGAGCCAAATGCTTCCACTACGCGACGCGAAAGGCATGTTTCCCCGGTCTGCAGAGGAGGGAGCATGCACACCTGAGGTGGAGATGAGGTCGTGCTCACAGCAAATCGCACGTGTAACAGAGTTATAAATGTAGTTGATGAATTTCACTATGTGAAGTGTCAAATCGGTTCGTAGCACTGCTTTAACTGTGCGATTTATGCAGGAGCCAAGACCAGGATTTCAAACTGTTTTGATTTTCTTGCGACCCTGCGATTGCACAATCGTGAGGCGAAATCGCTTGTCTTTACCCCATGTACACTGCACGATGCGAGACTCACGAGAGACCTGCGATTAGGCAAGAAATCGGCCCGACTCCCAAAAAGTTGCGCGAGTGCCAAATCGTGGCAAAACTCGCACAGTGTAAGCCCAGCTTTAGGCTACTTTGGTTCAGCGTGACGGAACTATTAGCTATCCTCAAAAGGCTAGCAGCTGGGACTTCACTGTGTCCTTAGCCTTGACCACAAACAACCCTGTGTCGGCTGCCGGGGGCAATCCCCATTCGGACACACCACCATTTCGACAGTATTTGATTGTCAAAAAATCAATCTTCCTTTCATTTTAACATTGTTGCAAGTGCTTAGAGGCGAGTGAACAACGCTCTAACTCCATTGACGTTTGCAACAATGTTGCGAGACGAGCGGAAAGTGGAGAGAGTGACAGCACAATTACAGGATCAGTGTATCATTTTGTCACGGTCCAAATGTCCTTAAAGTGGTGGTTCGCTATTTTAGACATTAAGCCCGTTTTGTATGACTTCTGGGGTGAAGTAGAGATGTTCTCATCACAATTTTGACATTTGGTGCTGAACGGAGTATTTGGGTATTCAGGACTGGCTACAAAAACTACAGCTTGCATACAAACCATTGATAGGAACGTAAACGAACACACCCCCATTTCCGGTCGCGCGGAGTAATACTAGTCAAACCAATACAAGCATGGGGCCCGCTAGGGGGAGAAAAGTGGTACAGATTCTAAGGGCCCAAGCACTGAGAGGGGCCCTTAAGGGGGCCCAAAATTCAAATCTGTCATGGGGCCCAGCATTTCTGGCAGCACCCCTGAATACAAGCCATGAAGACGGACAATAATGATAATACATCTTCTCTGGAAGCGTGTTTCGCGGTGGTTTTCCAGCCAACGTATCGCTGCCCACCTCTGACCATTCGGTGAGTTTCATGTCTCTCTTTCATGTTTAATGCCATTTTGTGATCGATTGCTTGAGTGCTCCATTGTAGTCAATGTAAAGGTGGGGGAGCTGCAGTCTTGAATACCCAAATGCTCCGTTCAGCACCAAATGTCAAAATTGTGATGAGAAAATCTCTACTTCACCCCAGAAGTCACACAAACAGGGCTTAATGTCTAAAATAGCGAACCACCACTTTAAAGGTAGGGTGTGAGATCTTTGAAAAACGGTTCTTGAAAGCTGGAAAAACGGTTCCTGCAATAAAACGTCGGAATATGCACATTCATGAATAATAATTGGAAATACTGCAAATATGGGAAAATCAAAAAAGGGTGGACTGTTCCTTTAACATTCCCACAATTTTAATAAAGAACTCAAATCTCAAGAGCCTGAATGCTGCGTACAATTCCTCAAGACCAGAAGCGTCCTAACCCTGAGGGCACCTATTGTCTTCTTTATGTTTAATGTTAAAGTGGGCTTTCTGTAATGTGCGAAGGGTTTTCATGTGCTACTGATATTAGTTGATGTGGGTTTTCATACCTCCAGGAGGACTGAGAAGGAGCATAACCAGAGTCCACAGACCTACAGGTGACAGAGGAAACATGAGAGGAAAATCACATACATGGGAATACAGACCAGACACAAGCGCAATCCGAAATGACAACCTGGAGCCTTGTCAAGTCAAGTCAAGTCAAGTCAAGTTTATTGTCAATTTCTTTACATGCACTGGTCATACAAAGAATTTGAAATTGCGTTTCTTGCTCTCCCATGCAGACATAGACTAATCTAGGTAAGGACATAGACAGTATAGACATAGACAGTACTCATACATGGACATAGACAGTATGGACGTAGACATTGCTCATACAGACATTTAAAGTGCAAGACTGGACAACAGAAGACTTGTAGAGAACATACATTAAGAGGAGGTATTTTGTTGTGCTTTTTCTAAAAGTCCTTTATGGCGTTCTGACACAGTAATAGTAGCATTTGAAGAAAATAAATAATTAAAAAAAGGTTTTATTAAATACACCAGCAGCAGTATGTGTGTGTGTGTGTGTTTGTATGTGTTTTGTGTGCGTGTGTGTGTGTGTGTGTGTGTGTGTGTGTGTGTGTGTGTGTGTGTGTTTAGTGCAGGTAGAAAGTGCGGTGTGCGTCTGTGTGTGTGTACCTGTGTATGTGTGTGTGTGTGTGTGTGTGTGTGTATGTGTGTGAGTATGAGTTGTGTGTCAGTGTGTGTATGTTTGGGTTTAGTGCAGAAAGTGCAGTGTGCTTGTGTGTATGTGTGTGTGTGTGTGTGTGTGTGTGTGTGTGTGTGTGTGTGTGTGTGTGTGTGTGTGTATGTTTTGAGTTAGTGCAGGTTGAAAGTTCAGTCACAGATGTAGTAGTGCAGGTGGAATGTTCAGTCGCAGATATGGTGGTGGGGATGAGGGGGGGGAGCGTTGTCAGTGGCCTGGCTGGCTAGAGGCTGACAGTGAAGGGAGAGTGGGTTGAGTGTTCAGTATCTTGATTGCTTGATGCATCGTGCTGCTTGCAAGCCTGGTGGTACGGGAACGGAGGCGCCTGTACCTCTTTCCAGAGGGCAGGAGGCTGAACAGTTTGTGTGCAGGGTGGCTTGTGTCTTTGATGATCATCAGTGCTTTTCGGGTGAGGCGTGCGGTGTAAATGTCCTGCAGGGAGGGGAGTGGTACTCCAATGATCTTCTTCGCTGTGTTCACAACACGCTGGAGTGTCTTCCTGTTTTTCTCCGTGCAGCTTCCTCCCCACACTGTGATGCAGCTGGACACGACGCTCTCTATGGTTCCTCTGTAGAATGTTGTCATGATGGAGGGTGTAGCACTTGCCTTCTTTAGTTTGCGCAAGAAGTAGAGACGCTGATGGGCCTTCTTCGCCAGTGATGTAGTGTTGGTGGTCCAAGAGAGGTCGTCGCTGATGTGCACTCCAAGGAACTTGGTGCTGCTCACTCTCTCCACAGCATCACCGTCGATGGTCAGTGGTGGCAGTTGTTTTTGGACCCTCTGAAAGTTGACAACAATCTCCTTGGTCTTGTTGACATTCAGCAGGAGGTTGTTGTCTTTGCACCATCTGGCCAGCAGGTCTACTTCTTCTCTGTAGTGGGTCTCATCGCCCTTAGTGATTTGGCAACAGACCACACACATGACCCATGCACCCATGCACACACACACACACACACACACACACACACACACACACACACACACACACACACACACACACACACACACACACACACACACACACACACACACACACACACACTCACTCTCTCTCTCTCTCTCTCTCTCTCTCTGTCGCTCTCTCTCTCTGTCGCTCTCTCTCTCTCTCTCTCTCTCTCTCTCTCTCTCTCTCTCTCTCTCTCTCTCTCTCTCTATTTATGTACTGTATATTTAATTGTCACATTTATCACAATACTTCAAAACAAAATTCTGCCCTATACAGCAATATTTCTGTTGTTACGTACATGGCAAATTGTTTGGATAGCAACTAAATTTCACAAGTGAGGGGAGGAGCTAAGGACGTAGGCTCAGAGCTGGGTAGGTTGTCTGTTGGCCTAGATTGCGTACCCATCATGCACTGCACTTCTTGAAGCTAATGTTCTCAAACATTCACTTAATTATCACAAAAGAGTAGTTTAGTTTTGCTTCAAAACTATTATTCTAATGTTCTGCATTTATTTTGGGTGTTTTTACAATTAAAACTCAGTGGTACATGAAAAAAAATTACATCTCACCAACCCACCGCCATTGACAAGTGTATGTTCAATCCTTGCTATATATAGGCTCTTGTTACCTCCCTCTCGTTGATATATACCAAGAGAAAACTAGATGACTCAGCTGGGTAAGATTTATTAATTTGATATACCCTTACACTTTGTAGGGGGGCGGGGGGCTAGGTAGTGCATGCCTGGGTGGTGTGGGGGCCCTAGAACTTTGGTAGTGGGGGGGGCTAGGTAGTGCATGCCTGGGTGGTGTGGGGGCCCTAGAACTTTGGTAGTGCAGAGGCCCTGAGCCATCTGGGCTGACCAATCAGTGTTTCCCATACATTGAGGAAACTTTGGCCGCCATAGTTTCCGAAAATGTAAAAAAAAAAATATGTTTTTACTTTTTTTTTTTTACTTTTTTTTTTTTTTTACGATTTCCGTTTTTGTTACAAATGATTTGAATTACGATTTCCTTCGCATTTTACTCCTGGAGTAAATACATCTTATAGAGAAAACCACAAGTGCTTGAAAGACAGAGGGATCAAAAGCCTAGTCAAGTTGTTGTAGTTAACTTGGGTTTGGGAGCAATAAAAAAAACCTTCAGAGAAGGGACAGTTGGGATGAGTTTACTAACACTCCCCAGGCTTTGTTTTACAATGAGTTAGGTGACAGGCCTTCATTGACACGGCAGAGGAGACATCGGGCTGCATATAGAAATTAATCTGTAATGAAGGTGAATATAAACATAAATGTGTAATATGTTGTTCAGCCCTTTTAATGGGAGGAATTTTGAAAAAATGGCCCTGTGACCAGCACCCCTCATGTAGAATGTGTACGCCTGTGTGTGTGTGGGGAAAAGGCATAGCCTACCCTCTTAGACCCTTTTTGTCTATGCGTTAACAATTTCACAGTACTCTTAAATTCTTAGCTCTGCTCCTATTTTGTTTTATTATTTTTTTCATTACATAGACCCCTGCATGAGGGACGAATTAAACTGTGTTGTAAACAGAAATGATTCACTGTACTGCATTTTTTAAAAAAAAATAAATAGAAATGACAATGTACTACTAATATCATGGGTAAAATGTTATGTAGCCTTATTTCTCAAAATATAAATGGCTGAAATGTAGGCCTAGGCCTATAGTTTCTCCATGCGCCAATGTCATTCTGTACTCATTGTTTTGCCATTTTGCATTTACACTGCGTGAATACAACCCCCCCCCCCTCTTCCCCCCCCGCCAAAAAAAAAAGGCCCGCGTGAAAAGACCCCCCCCCCCCCGGACAAAAATCCCGCCTGCCCCCATAGTTTCCAAAATTTCTGTGGGAAACACTGCCAATGCATCACTTTAGAATAGGGACCCTTATTCTGCATCTGTTTTCACACTGTTCAGGGTTTGTTCACACAGTGTGTCGGGAGCTTATACACATTGTATTCTGCCACTTACTACTTACTAATAAATAGAAATATAGGCTTACTGGTCCTTACTGAGGTTATATTAGTAATAAATCCCTAATTGGGCATGAACAAGACATTTGTGAATACATGCTTAACAACTGTCTTATTTTGCTTAGTACATGCCTTACACATGCATTAATATTGTATGTATTAGTGCTAATAGATGTGTCCCTAAAATAAAGTGTTACCCTTCAAATATATGTTTGCAATGGTTTTGCGAATTGATGCATTTTTTTTTTTTGCATTATTGCATTCACATATTGAGGAGAATTTGTCAAAAACTGGCTTTTAGCATTGAGCATTAAGCTTGTGTAATGATACGGACATGAATCTGTACTATTGATTAAGGCATATTTTCTCAATGTGTCACTTTTTTTTAAACATTTTTTTGTCTTCTAGGTATTAGTTTATTTATGATAGGACAGTAAGAGATTGGTCAGGAAACAAGTGGGGAGGAAGAGGTGGGGAAGGTTCGGCAAACCATTGTCACCATTGTCACTTTGTAACAATATAACCGATCCATTCACTTCAGCTGGTTTGAAATCCAAGCTGATGTTAGTTTAAAAAAAAACCTTTGGCAGGACAATAGGCCTAACTTTTACAGTAGTCGGTTGTCTATTGCCTCTTTTCCACTGTCGGTTTTGTAGGCCTACAGCTTGACACAGCGCGACTTGGGCGCCACTTTTTGCTTTTCGACTGGGCACGACACAACTCAATCAAAGAGCAAAAAGTGGCGGTTGAGTCGCGCTGTGTCAAGCTGTAGGCCTTCCAGAAAAACTGCAGTGGAAAAGAGGCATATGTGCAATTCACTCACTCAATTTTCTGTTTTCTATTTTAATATTTTTTGTTGTTTAATCAACCTTTGAAAAAAACTGCCTCAAACCGTCTTCTTTATTGAATATTTATATTATGCAAGAAAATTGACCCTTTTGGAAAACACATGCCACAATGAAATGCAAATTTAGGGATGACTCAAAATAGTTTCAATCTCATCCTATTGGTCTTCCCTCCATTCCTTAAATATGTAATCAAAGCCTCAGTCTATAATCTCATAACTAAATCTCCCTGACTCACATGTTGATGATGCTCTTAGCACTGCCTACCTTCTCTCTTCTGCCATATTGGGTGGGGTATGTCTTGACCAGTCACTCTTCATGGAGGGAGCCATGTTGGGTGGGATATGCCTTGAGTTCTCACTCTTCATGGACGGAGCACCAGACACACTGGCTGTGGAAGTTTGCTCGTCTGAGATTATTCCTGGTAATTTGTGAGTCCAATCCATTGTAAGGCTCTCTTCAGTAGAATGTGCATCCTATTACAAGGCGATTCAGATCCAACAAAAAGTTCAGATCAGAACAGATGACATCAAAAGTTCAGAAATTAGCCCAAATATTCCTAATGTCTTAGTCATATGATGCGATAATGTCATTTAGTCGATTGCCAACACCGTGAAAATCATCGGACAACGTCTATATATTCCTTCTACTTTGAGAGACTCTGTGTTACAACTTTCTTCAAAAATAAGACTGAGTAGGAAGACACACATTGTGTCAATTGTATGTATATACTGTAAATACAACACAGAGAGCATTACTTACCAAAATAGAAACAGCTAATTCAACTGCCTGGCTTGTTTGAGTTTAATCTTCTGTGGTGACTGTTCACTAAGGGTGCAAGGGCAAAAACCCAAAACATTCTGCTTGATACATGCAGCCAATCAGAGCCAAGAGCCACTCCCTTCACATTTCATTCTCCCTCGACCTCAGGAATCAGGAGGTGGGTGAACAGGCCAAACGGGATTTCAGTGTGGGCATTTGGCGCACGATTGCATGATCCCATGACTGATAAGTTTAGCCAACTTGACAACAAACTCATTGCATTTGCATTCTCTCTGAAAACATTTTCATTATTGTAATGTGCAAAACTGCGCGCTAAAACAGGTGCAAATGTGAAATAATACAAGTATGAGAATGAATGAAGAAATCATTTCTCCGTTCATCAGACAGACTCAACAGCACCCTTCCTGACCCCCTGAAAAACAACAATAATAGATTTAGATTCTTTATCGTCCCATAGGGATATCTGTTTTCACATCCGACTGTTCAGTTCCATCAGGTTAGATTACACATCTCATTTAATAACTAGATCACATTCCCTCACAAAAAATGCTGCAGTATCCTTGCCCGTCTTGCAGGGCTGGACTGGCCATCTGGCATACCGGGCTTTGGCCGGTGGGCCCTCACGTCTTCCGGGCCCTCGAGAGACTGAAATAATAATTAAAAAATATATACATTATTTTTTTTGTCTGTGACGGTAAAAAAAAATGACACGTCGGGGCTCATTGGATGCTTCTCTTGAGGCACATTGGCCTAGTCCAATGAAATGTACAGCTTCTCAAAGGCCCGCCCCTCCCTGCAGGCCCTCGCTCGCTCGACCCAACTAGTCTGTCAGCAATGCATCATCATCCGAAGTTTCGTTGACTTGAATGGTGGCTATTCGGTTAATAAAAACTCTGGTGGTGGAGCGGAGGATACGGGGAGCTATATGGAGAAAGAAAGGACTGGCTATGAAAAGCGCATCGAAAAGTGAAAACTAAAACTAAAAGAAGACGGGTCAAAATGTGCTAAAATCACTGACTTGTTCAAAGCTAAAAGCACCACCAGCTCGAGCTCCGGACCGGTAGCTCTCGTGTGGCCGTGGGAGGTGTGGTGAATCACACAGCTGGACCTCAGGTTGGGACAGTAGGGCCGCCGGTGCATCAACGAGTGCAAGGTGGTGCAGAATGAGGCGGAGGAGGCGGCGGCGGGCGAACAGTGCGGGCGAGATGGTTCGAGCAGGGGAGGTACGAGTAGAGACGGATACGAGACGAGACCCAGGGAGAGAGAGGTTAGCCCCCTCAACACACCCAGCTAGTGTAGCTATGTGCCGCTTCGCCGTTTCGTAATGTCCCATCCCTTTCATCACCTCCTCGGACCAAATTGTCATCCTGACTTAATCAAATCAGTCATGGTTATTTGTACCCATTTGATACATTCCCATGCACTTGTCTTGTAATGTTGCGCCAGCACATAGAAATCTTCCATTTGCCTTGAGCTGTCATGAGATGCTGTGTTGAAGTGAAGCTAGTCTTTCTGCCCTCTACCCAAGAACTACCCTGGCTGGCCAGGCAGATTAGCTCACCGCCTTGGCATTTTTCCCATTTAGTCTATTGCCTGAAACTGAAGATGTCGTCCCTCCCCACTCGCTCAAATCAGTCACAAATATTGATTTATTTTCTTGAACTTTTTTGTATTGTTGCGCGAGAAATCTTCCATATCTCTTTACGAGTGTGAGCTGCCAGTCACAACCACCTGTGCTATGTGTCTTGTATTACATGTTAATTACGGCGCATCCCCACGTTCACTTTCTCAAATATCTTGTTTTAGTCTATTGCTTGTCGTGTCTTTTGCAACTATGATTTTAAACTAAATGTATTTTTTGCAATCTTTTCCTAATGGCATGTCACGTCATTATCTGCCTCTTTGCATGGTAGATGAAGAAAGCCGTCTTTCCGTGCTGTTTGTGAGTCGCTGACGCTGCTACGCCTACGCGGTCCATTTATTGTAATAGCTGAAACATGTAGCTTAACTTTGTTGTTGGCAATGTGATATTTTATAGGGCCTTCATAAGTTGAAATTTCTTGTGGTGGTCGGATTGGCTTTTTTATCCATGCAAACACGTTTTGTTCTGGAAAGCATTTAATCATTGGATGGATGTTTAATAGGCCTATCTTAATGGTTGAGGCGACGCGGTTTGGACGCTTCAATGCACCGACTTGTTATAGTATACAGTGCTTCAATGCGTAGGCTTATTGTACATAACGTTATCAACCTCTGTTGGAAGACTAAGCAATAATAATAAGCTGTCACTTGGTTTTGTTGTGATGAAAAAAATGACGAGTGTAGGGAAGAAAACCCCCACTGATATAATGACAGCCTTGGGCTATTTTGATCAGTGTCAAGCTGCATACAGTTTATGCCAAGACAACAACTAGAACCATTTTGGTGTGCGTTGGGAAAGGGGAGGGGTGGTGTTGCCATTTAGTAAGTATCTGTGGACATCTAGGAAATTATTATTTTTATTACATTTTATAATTATTATGGTGTCAATTTTAGTGTGTGTGTGTGTGTGTGTGTGTGCGTGTGTGTGTGTGTGTGTGTGTGTGTGTGTGTGTGTGTGTGTGTGTGTGTGTGTGTGTGTGTGTGTGTGTGTGTGTGTGTGTGTGTGTGTGTGTGTTTGTGTGTGTGTGTGAAATATGGCTTTGCTTATCAATGTTAAGGTGTTTTTGTCTGTAGGACCTGTTTTCAGTTTTTGCTTCAGGGAAATGGTATGAATACTTTTATATTGAGATTCACTGGCCAGGAAAATAATCAGGAAAATAGTTAGTTGTCCACCTCTCTCTATCTCCTACCCTCAAACATGGATGAAGGGAACATGAGGGTACACTGTGACCATCTCCCCAAGAAGGTTATTGTGAGTAGTGATGAAGCATTTTTTCGTGTGAGCTTTTTAATAGGCTATATTATATACGATGTCATAAATACCGATAGGCATCGGTGTCGGGCCCTCAGGCGTCAAAAAGTGCCCGGGCCCTTTTCAGATCCCAGTCCAGCCCTGCCGTCTTGCATTCGTTGCTATGGTGATTCGGGACATATCCTGATTTTGTGACCTGTCCTGGGCGTCCCGGGACATTTCATGAAATTATTAAAATGTCCTGTTTTTTGTCTGATTGAAACTAAAACCCCTGCAGATAACATAAAATACTGTTTTATTGGCCTGCATTTAAAATAAGTTCTGATGTCATCATCATTGTTTATAAGGACAGCTAGGGAACTCGATTCCATCCCTTTCTTTCAGGGCTTTGAACCGGTTCAAGGAACGAAAACGAAAACCGGGTACTTTTTTTATTTTACAGGGAACAGAAACGAAACCGGGAACGTTATTATTTTTTATGTTCTGGAACAGGAACACTTATTGAAGACTAATGGTAACCAGTTAATACCGGTTTTCTTTTGTTCCTCAAACTAAAAAAAGTAGACCTAATTATTTTCTTGTGCACGTTACCATGACGGCTGAGGTTCACGTCCTGTGTGTGACATCAGACATTCGCTGACTGAATGGAGAGACAGTAGTGGATTACACCCCCACTCCACATCCATAAGAGAAACCACTGTCATACAAAAGGGCAGAGTTCCCATTGCATCGTTGTTAGAGATATTGCAGAGAATTGCGTTTAAAGCACACAAGAATGTTCTTTGTTAATGGGCATCCATGGCCGCTTCAATCATCCATCCTTCCATCCCTTCCTGTGGGTCTTTATGTACAACGGCAATAATGGCAGCTCCACCTTATGTTACGTTGTGCGTAAAGACGTGCAGACTGGAAAATGACAAGCATCCCGATAGGCTATGTTTTATTAATTCTCGTGCGTAATTTCAGTTATCAGTTCAAGCAGCATTTACTGTCCACTCTGAGTGGCCATGACCTGTTGAAAGTGTTGCGTTGCCTATGAGCGTGAGAATTCTGGGAAAAAAAGGTCATTGATGAGAGTGAGCGCGATAGGGAAGCCGCTGTCTATCGGTGTAAGCTGTCTTCAGAAATAGTTTAAAACGTACCTGCTGCTAAGAACTGTACGAAGTTTTTGTTTGTTTTCCTGTGTTGGTGTCATGTGTCCTATGTGTTGTATGTGTTCCTTATGATGCTGCAACCTCCCTGTCTCCAAAGCAAATTTCTCCTTCGTGGAGACTAATAAAGAAACCTAACCTAATATGCTGGCCTTTTCCTGGGTAAATGGGAAGAAGACTTTGTTCTTAATGATAACAAAAATGCCTTTTTGAAGTACATAGTCTGGTATTGTCATTATATTGATGATACTGTATATGTCTACTGTGGTCTGGGTCAGAAATGGAACTAAAAGAATTTCATACATTTCTGAATGATATCAACCCGAACATTAAGCTGTCTTTGGAGTTCAGTAAAGATGAAATTAACTTCCTTGACCTGAACATTTGAAAAGATGAACTAGGAGTTTTGCATAAATCCGTTTACAGGAAGCCAGTAGTAGTAGTAGGACGGACTTTTTATGACAGCTGAGTTTGATGGTTTGATTGAGTGTAGGAAGATGTATTATGAGTGTATGATGTAGTGTGACAGGTTAGGCCAGGTGTGTAGTGTGTCTGTTGGTCAAAGAGGAAACGTTGTGTCAACTTGTAGATGTCAAGTATTCATGATATGTAGATGGCATGTGAAGTTATGGTGTGTGTATTGTTTCTGTTGGTCAAAGAGGAAACGGTGTGTCAAGTGTGTAAGTAATTAATCAGATGAGTGTAAGTGTGTTGTGTGTGAGCGCATCTGTGTGTGAATGCAGTTGCTGCGTCTGTACGATGTGAATCGGTGAAGAGTCCAGCGATTCTGTGGGCCAAAGAGGCCTACACGGTGTATTCCATTCACTGGTGGGTGGAGTTTAGGGTCTGCCTGTGTGAGGGGGTGTGAGTGCGTGTGTGTGTTAGAGTGTGTGGTGATATTGTTTGTTGTTGTTTTTAAGCAGGCCTGTGAGGGGGTGTGTGAAAAAAGCTAATGGGGTGAAAGTGTACTTCCTTTCACGGATGGGGTCCTAATTGAGAATGTGTTGGTCTGTAATACTAATTGTAAAAAGTGTTGGTCAACCATTTAGGATTTGACCGATTCCAGGCATGCTGTAGCCTATCAGGAAGTTGTTGTTTTGTAAAGGTCAGTGTATGGTGACAACGTCTGGTGATTGTCTGGGCGTTTTTCCACTCTTTTCCTCTGTCTGTCTTTCTCTCTCTCTCGCGCTCTCTCTCTCTCGCGTTCACACACATAACATTTCCTCTGCTGTGCCGGGAAAACAATTCAGGGGGTGAAAGTGACAATGTAAATCAATCGAATTCAGTCAAGTGTGACTAGTACTACCCCTGTCTCTCTCTCAGACACACACGGGGCAGTGTGACCATCCTGAGACCTGGTGTGGTGGGAGTGACTATGTAAATCAATCGAAATCAGTCAAGTGTGACTAGTACTACCCCTGTCTCTCTCAGACACACACGGGGCAACGTGATCATCCTGAGACCTGGTGTGGTGGAAGTTTCAGCATGGCCAGACTGTGGCTATTCAATAGTAAATGCTACAGTTGGTAAGACGGTGCAGTGACTAGTGGGGTGCCATGACATATGGTTCTTTTCACTCTAAGTTTGCTGAAAATTACACAAAATCGCACAGAGCTACCTCTAACATGTCAGCAATGAGTGATACCCTTTCGTGGTTACACCCCTTCTTGTTTTAGGTAGACTAGGCTATATATGCGGTGTTGGGTCCTTGTAGAACTACAGTTTTCTGGCTCTCGGGTAAAATATCAGTGCAAGAATCTACAATGGCTAGACGTGTGGCTACAACTCCCCTCACATCTAGAATGTATGAAGAGCTGTTGCAGAGACCGAGAAAAGACATGCCAAGCAGTCTGTTGGAACGCATCCAGAAAAATCCCGTACCTGAACAGTTTGAGTGGATGCTGTCTGATGGTCGCATAGGAGGCTACATGTTTGATAAACATGAAGACAGTGTGTGTTTGTACACCTTGTTCCAAGATGATGATGATATCCGCTCTTTGGAGTATGATGATATACCCCGGGTTCGTTTCAGTGCTGGCGAGTGGTGGAAATTTGCTCAGAGGGCCTGGGCTCCTTTGTTTGCCACAGGTGAAGTGAATGGCTACAAGGCCTGTTTTCCCGGGGACAAATTCTTCAACATTTTTGCAGTTTTTGGAGAACGTGTTCCATGTACTCATGATGAATGTATTTTCATATGCAACCCCAGCTATTCAGGCTCCATTTTGCATGTGCCTGAAATATATGTCGGCTCACAACATGTGGTGTTCAAAAAACCTGACATATCGACACTAAACAAAGTGTTTGGGATGATAAATCGTCTGTTTACATGGACCAAGCAACTTTCTGACTTTCATAGAATTAAAAACCGATTGTTCATGCCAAGTGTGGAGGGGTATCACACCAACGGCTTTACAGGCCGTGCAGCAGATGGAAGCAGAATGAAGCAGAGAAAACGCATGAGGCCGTACAATGCATTTGGAAAACCGGCCTGGGTGTGTGATGGTGACGATGATACTGGTGTTGAAACTGATGCTGACAACATGCAGGTTGACGGCTCACACACTAATGTATATAACAAGTTGCAGAGACTCAGACCCATCAGTGGTGATGAGAATACTACATCAATCATCAGGGAATCACAGTTTGTACAGTGTTCAGATTCAACACTGAAATCAACAGAGAGTCAAGATGGACTGCTCACATGCGACTGTGATGGAGTTTCTGAGAAACCTCATGAGGGCCCTGGAGACTCTACTGAACAGAGCTACCCGTCTGGCAAGATGGTTTCTGACGAGATGGACCGCATAGTCTATATGATGGAGAGATGCACCCTGAATGATGGCGATGATGCAGAAAAAATGGTTGGGGAGGATATGGGCGGGATCCAAAAAGAAGAATAAGACCTCTCTCTTTAAAAAGGTAGGCCTCAGTCCATTCTGTTAAAGTTTGTATGCGAGTGTTTACACACTGACTTACCATGGCTACAGATATTGAAATGTCTGATCAGGGAGATATAACGGTACCTACAGACGTGGAAATGTCTGATGTATGTGGTCGTTTTGAAGGTTATTATTACTATTATTATAATATATGTAAAGGTTTTAGTATTAGACTTATGGTCTTTTATTTTAAATGTAGTTGTTGGACATGATACTAATTATTTCTATCATTCATTCTGTCTCATTTATTCTCACAAAACAGAGCCCACGGACGAAGCATCTGTGACAATACCGCAGGAGAATCAACTCCCCATTGCAAGAATCAAAGCCTGTGTGTGTATAACGCTGCAACAGATCATTGAGCGACTTATGCGCGAGGACTGCACAGGCTGTCATGTGAATCACCCCAGTCAACGACGACACAGTTGTATCTATGAAGCGGATGCATATTTCTATCAGACTAATTTCCAGAAAATTTCGCGTGAACTGTACAAACCAACCCTACTGCACACCATCAGCCATTTTTTGGGGGGTCATGGACAGTATCCAAACCTACACAAAATCTGGGGTGCTGTGGAATGTTACGCTCATGAGCTTCTAACGGAGCCGTATATCTGTGCTTATCTGGAAAACTACCGACAAGCGCATATCAGCGACAAAGACTCGAGCACTATCTTGGAAACCCTTGTTCTGAAAAAGGAGGAAAATCTGCTATGGGAAGCTACGGAAGCCGTAGGTCTACCGTCACCAACGATTGTGGAGCAGTGAAGTGTGATCTATTGAGTTTACTGAATCATCACATAGCCACTGAAACAACAAAATATGACACAGACTGTGAACCACCACCACACTGTAGGTTGTCAGCTATGAAAAAATGTATGAACAACGTTCACACAAACAGTACCGATTGGGACGCACTCATGCAACTTGAACGTACGTCTGCGATGCAACCAACACATGTAACCATTCAACATGTAACAGAATGCATTAGTTCTACTCTGAAACACAGACTCCACAGAGGACATGTGGTTGCTCTTTTCACATTTCTCACCGATGTATGTCTATCCAAATTGTGTAGAAATGAGCCTGTGGACGTACAGGCCACTGTATCTATTATGGTGAATCTTCTAGTCGAGAAACATTTGATGGCATGTATTGAATTTATAAAACTTTTGGATACGACAGAAATATGAAGTCAGCCAGAGGTGATTAGGCCTACACACTACTGATATATATATATATATAGGCCTATATATATCCTACCATGTTTTAGTGACTACTATATTAGTCTACTATTAGTCTAATAGCTTTATTATAATTATTAGCCTATAAGAGAAGTTGTTGTGTTAGGACTACATGTATTAGCCTACTAGACTATAGGCGCTATCTGATTTGAATAGGTGTGTGGGTGTGTGTGTGTGAGAGTGTGCGCGTGTTTGTTTTTCCCTTGTCTTTTTGTTTTACAGATGCTACTAGTCTACTAGTAGCCTACGCTGCATAAAGATGTTATTATTATTATTATCATCATTGGTGTGTTCTTGTTAATAAAAATTCATAAAACTATACAACATTGACTCATTTCATTTGTGGTGTTAAACATGGATGGTGTTATAAGACGTGTATATTATGATCCTGCAAATCCTGGGAGTTACGGTGGAAAAAACAGATTAAAAGAAGCTGTATTGGAAGAAACTGGACATGCTGTCACTAATAAGGAAATTGATAATTTCCTGGAGGGTGAAGAGACCTATACGCTTCACAAACCAGCTCGTATTCATTTCCAAAGAAACCGGGTGATTGTTTACAAAAGTGATTCTCAATGGCAGATTGATCTAGTTGACATGAGTCAATTTAAAAAAGAGAACAAGGGCATCACGTTTCTGTTAACATGCATTGACCTTTTTAGCAAGTATGCGTGGGTCCGTGTCTTAAAAAACAAAACTGCACAAACTGTGACTAAGGCCTTCGAACATATTTTGAAAGAAGGACGTACACCAGTGAAATTGCAAAGCGACCGCGGATCTGAATTTTTCAATTCTCATTTTAAAAAGTTGATCAAAAGATACAACATTCATCACTTTGCAACGGGCTCTAACCTCAAAAGTTCGGTGGTAGAACGTTTCAACCGCACGCTTAAAACACGGATGTGGAGATTTTTAACAGCTAAAAATACTAAACGTTATTACGACATCTTGGCCGATCTAGTTGACTCCTACAACCACAGCAAACACAGATCCATTAAAATGCGACCGGTGGATGTGACAAAAGACAATGAAAACATGGTCTTTAAAAACCTCTACGGGGGTGTGGATGATAGTCCTAATAGGTCTAATGATAAAATTAAGATGAAATATAAAGTAGGTGACACCGTTAGGATCTCCAAACTTCGTGGGGTATTTGACAAGGGGTATCAACAAAATTTTACACACGAGTATTTCACGGTGATGGAGTGTCTGCCACGAAGACCCCCTGTCTATATTCTCAAAGACTACGACAATGAAATAATTGAGGGTGCTTTTTACGAAGAAGAGTTACAAAAAATAAGAATGACCAAGGATAATGTCTTCAAGGTAGAAAAGATACTAGCCAGAAAGAATGTAGGACAACGCCGCATGGTTTTAGTGCGTTTTTTAGGCTGGCCTCCGAAGTTCGACCGTTGGTTGCCAGCGAAAGACGTGTTTGACATTTAGTCTAGTCTATCTGGGTCTAACGGTTCTTTAAAAACACAGACAGGCTGTAGTAGGTCTACAGTCCTATTTAAGTGCGTGTGTGTGTGTGCACACACGCATCCACTAGTCAGGTCATGGACGTAGGTGGTGTTGGAGGTAATGGCTCAGGTGGTTTTCATCTGATTTTGCCGTCAAATTCGAGTTCCCGATACTTCCCAGATAATAAGATATCATGTTATCGGACAAAATTGGCCAGACCGGTTACATTACGCGGTCCCTGGGAGGTGGCCTTGATTCAGATACAATATCCTCGTTCTTGGTTAACCTTTGAAAGGTCATCTTTTAACATAGTAGAATATGATAAGAAGAAACAAAACGTCCTAGATTGGGAGATTAAAGAAGGATTCTACCCCAGCATCGAATCCATTCTGGATGAATTAAATCATCTTATGGGTGGCCCACAGGACCATTTTCTAAAATTTGTGTATGATAAGACACTTTGTAAAGTGGGGGTTTTGAGTTATGCTACGGGGGCAGCGGTGGCGCTGACGTTTAAGGGGAAACTGGCCCGCATTCTGGGGTTTGATGACGGAGTCGCTCTAACGTTGTTAAAAAATTTATTGAAATATGCACCTCACCCCACTGATATAAGCGGAGGTGATTATTCTCTCTTTGTTTATTCTGACGTGATTCAGCACCAACTAGTGGGTGATTATTATGTACCACTTCTGAGATGTGTTCAAATAACCGGGGGACCGCAAGAGATTGTCACAACTGAGTTTTCGAGACCGCATTACGTACCAGTCAGCAAGACAGAGTTTGATGAGATTACAATAGACATTAAGACGGATCAAAATAACAGTGTTCCTTTTAGATTCGGTAAAGTAGTAGCAAAACTACATTTTCGACCTATCAAGCATACAAACAATTACTAGGCCTAATTCTTATCATCATGCATTCGTACGCACCCCACGGAGATTCACATAGATACATCAATTATTATAATCATCAAGCTGGATCGGGGATAGATGGCTATCAGGGATTGGCTTCACAGTACGGTGGCTTTAATATAGCCTCACTATTTAAGGGGTTATATCGTATGGCCATGCCCTTGATACGAAGGGGTGTATCCATTGCCAAGCCTCATTTGAAACATGCAGCCAAGGCTATTGTTGGGGACGTGATTCACAACGCCATGGCGTCGCGTGGGTCTAATGAACATCAGGGGGGTTCAGGACTTGCGGTCATAAATCCACCATCCTTTGGCATGCATGCTACAGAGTATCCACAGTTGCGCAGGCGCACAACACGCCGAAGCAAGCAAAAGAAAAGACGTGTTAAAACATCGAGACGTTCAGTCAGTAGGAAACGTAGACCTAAACGGTATCAAGTTCGACCCAGGTCCACTAAAAGACGTCGTTTATCCATATTTTAATCATGGCTTTGGCTCATAATCTCCAAGAATGTATGAAAACAGAGTTAGATTTATTCAACTTGCCAATGTACCAAAGATCGGTGGAAAAATCGGAATATGTCGAGATTCAACCCCTAGCAGCCATTACACAAGACGGTCCAATTGAATTTTTGATTGCTGGAACAGGGACTGAATATTTGGATTTGAACAGTATATTAGTGTACACCAAGGTGAAAATTACTTTGCCTGATGGTACAAACATACCAGCGAATGCTCCTGTAGGCTTGATCAATTATCCGGGGGCTACTATATTCTCGCAAGTGGACATTACCTTGGGTGACCGTCTAATATCCCAAGGTAGCAACACGTACCCCTATCGAGCGTATCTCAATGCCATTTTAAATTATGACCGTGACACTTTGGAGTCACAATTCAGTGCCGGTCTCTTTGTCAAAGATGTGGGAGGTCATATGGATGATAACAATGCTCATGACGGAGCTAATACGGCACTCTGTCAAAGGGCAAAATTAACAGCTCTGTCGTCCACTCTGGATATGATCTCAAGTTTGGACTGGGATCTTGGTGTACAGGAAAAGCTACTCATTCCAAATATCGATCTGAAGATCCGTATGATTAGAGCCAAATCAGCGTTCTGTTTACTGCGTAGTGACGCAATAAACTACAAACTCCGTTTGGAGTCTGTCAGCCTCCTCGTGAAAAAGGTCAGCGTTGCGCCTGAGATACGTTTGGCCCATGAACACACGTTGCAGACGGCTACAGCGAAATATAATTTTGACAGGATTGTTATTAAAACTTATTCATTGCCGACGGGGACCCGGACTAGCAATCTAGAAAACCTGTTTCTAGGGACGCTTCCAAAGAGACTGGTTATAGGCCTACTGGAAAATGAAAGCTATGTTGGCGGCTACGGGCGCAATCCCTTCGATTTTAAACATTTTAATATAGAGTATATGTCTTTGATGAGAGATGGCCAGCCTTGTCCGGGTAAACCTTTCTGCCCCGATTTTCAAAACTCAAACGCCATAAGAGAATATTATCAAACCATTTTGACTACTGGTAGACATCTGAAAAATAAGTCCATACTCTTCGACCGGCAGGACTACCTCAGCGGTTATACATTCTTCACATTCAACCTGAGTCCTGAGGAAGCGGACACTCAACACCTTTCTCCTATGCGCAGTGGTTCTATTAGTTTGGAAACAAGATTTCGAATTCCTCTACCAAGAACATGCTGTCTACTTGTGTATGCAGTTTATGATTCACTGATTGAAGTTTCAGGTAGAAGACAGGTCTTACTAGACTATTATTAAAATAATAGGTCTAATCATAATCATGAATACCGGTCAGCTGACAAGAATCATGGAATGTATATCTGGAAATACCCTTTTTATTGGTGCGCTCCCCTGTGACCATCTTCCTGAAACACCATTTTATAATGGTAGAGCTGTGTGTGGAATAATAAACACACATAATTCATCTCTTCCTGGCGAACACTGGCTGGGTTTTTTTATATCTAGAGGAGGTGATGTACATTTCTTTGATAGTTTCGGGAACAGTCCACGCTCACAGTTGTTTCCCTCAGAAATATATTCATTTTTAAAGACTGCTGGACATCGTGTGATCTATTCAAATCGACAAGTGCAGGATCCTATGGCCATCACTTGTGGAGAACATTGTGTGTTTTTCCTATTTCACATGTTAAAAGGAATGAGTTACTCTGATGTGATGTTAAGATATTCTAGTAACTTCTCTAAAAATGATAAAATGGTGTCACTATTTGTGAAAAAAATACGTTGTTATAAGAAGGGTTATAATGCATTGACATGTGTGCAGTGTGCACATCCTAATACAAGATTTCTAAAACACTAAACTAAATGGGTGTGTGTGTGTGTGTGTAATAAGGTAATAATAAGATAATAAAGACTGAACAAAAGACATCAGTGTGTGACTTCATTGTTTTTATTCATTGAGTAATCATGGAATAGATTACATACATAGAAATGCATCATCATCATCAACATCAACATTTTCCATCAACATTTTACATCATCATCATCACATTACTTAAACAAAGCTAAAGAATAGAAATACTAATGAATAATAACACACCAGGTCTAACAGTAGACTAATAGTCTACAACAATCATAATTCAAAACTAGAGAGAAAAGATAAAAACAAACAAACAAACAAAAAAACATAACCATCAAACAAACAAACAAACAAAACAAAAAAAAAACAAAAAACAAAAAACCACCATGACTTGAGTAAAAGAGAGATAGAATAGACTGCATAGTGTAGAACTAATAATGATAACAGTGATAGTAATCTGTTAAAATTCATCCCAGTCTGTTCTGTCCATCCTATATTTAGATCTGTGCGAATGTGGTGTGTGTGGAGTAGGCCTAGAACTACGGGGAGTCATTGTGTCAGTGCCACGCGGTGTAGTGTAAGGTGATTTCATGGTCCTTAGTTCCCCCTGTAATTTTTTATTAGGGAAGAACGACATGGGTATATTCAGTTGAGAGACAGTTGTCATAAACTCGTGCCATCCTGTAGGTGTTTGACGTGAACCGACATAGTGGTTTCCAGTGGCTACTTTCACCAAGTCATAGATATGAGTGCCAGCAAGGGGTTTTCCCTCATAAATAAAAGCTCCTGTATTTTCATCCCACATTCCTTGCATTTTATTCAGTATATAGTTGGCGTTTTTCTTACTTCTTGGTGGTAGATTATTTACAACTTCAGAAGCCATCACATTAGTGGATAGTACATCCTTTTGTTCGACGCTTTCATTCGTAGTTGTGTGTGTCTCAGGGGGTAAACTTAACGTCAGTGTGTTAGTCTCGCTATCACCCAATTTAGCCAATGTCAAAAACCTCTGCAATAGAGCGGTGTACTCTTTCACCTTAGCGTTGGGGTGTAAATCAGTTCGGTCCAGCAGAGTTCTCATGGAAGAGTCTAGGGTATTTTCCACTCTCTGACGCAGTGGCAAGGGTCTTGAGTCACTTTTTATCTTATCAAGTTGTCTTTGTGGTACCAGATACATTTTCTCGGTATATTCCATAGTAAACTGTTTAATTCGGTCTTGATGTGAACAAACTTGTAATGAGAGGTAGTGCAGCAGATAATAAAGGTAGCAAAAATGCGCCGCCTCTCTGATTAATCGCCCGTCTTTTCTTGGGTATACTGACAGATTTGCGTGCTAAGAGTTTAATTAAAGTTTTTTGTTTTTTCAATTTGGTAATCTGTTTACCCGTTAATGGTATGTTACCCCTCAAAACGTTCAAGGCTATTTCACACAGAGCCTGAATTAGTTCATCTGGTGCCGTGTGTAAAATGTTTCTTCTTTGAGTCGACTTTGCTTTTAGTAGTAGTTTCAAGCGAGGCAATGCGTTGTAAATCCTGTCTGACATTGTTTTAATTAGTTTGTAGACTAATGTCACTCTTCAATATCTTTTCTGTAAATAGACGACCTGATTCAGGGAAAATATTTCAGTTCTGAGTCGATAAGCATCAGGAGTTCTGGCTTTGTAGTCTACCAAAAGGTACCCGTAGGGTTTTTCAGTGGCATTTTTGAAAGCCTCTAAGAAATATTTACTTCTTCTCCCAGGATACATCTGACGTGCTAAAACAGTTATTTGGTTATTATCACGGGGTGATTTAAAGAGCACAAGGTAACTGGCATTTAAGGCTATAGACCTACTGGACTTACCCTGGCAAAAAAGATTCTGAACCAGGTATACAGCACTAAGATTGCGATGATGGATATATTTTGTAAAGACATTTTCCATTTCAGTGTTTTTACATGCGTCGTTCATCAAATCATCCACAATCAATAAATTATTTTTGTTCACAGGCAACAGTTCATCATCGGCTAAATTATTAGGAATACCCTGTATGAATGTGATAGGTCTAAGTTTCAACAACTCATCATAGAGGTTTTGCCAACAATCATAGACATATACAATATTTTCAATAGGTTTGCTGATCACACTGTCCAAATGTGTAATTAACTCTTTCACGAAAAAGGTCTTTCCACAACTGGATGGTCCCGATATCATCATACCAAATGGGTGTTCTAATTTCATACTCCATTCGCTGATCTCTTTCAGATTATCCATAGGACTAGTCTTTTTTTTTTAAAAAAAAAGACAACTATCTGGAGGTCATCAGTAGCCGTAGGGGACTGTTGTATAATCAGACAAAAGCACCCGCTTATTATAAACAACCTGGAAACGTTTCACCCCCGTTCGATTTCTGAGAGCGAGCTTCCTTTTGTCGCGCGTTATATTATCATGTCGGACATAAATGGGGACGGTGTTGTCGGGATCCCTCATGTATCTGTTCACCTGTTCGATGAGGGTGTCCAATCTGACTAGCTGACTATTGTTTGCATAGCTTGTCATGATGCCTTTAGCTTTGAGATTAACATTATTGTCAGATGTTTTGTAAGCATATGTCTTGGGTCCTGCGGAACAAAATTCCACTATAAACTCACGATCACTCTTCAACTCATTCGTTAAGTCACCGAGATATGGTCCACACGGAGGTTGCCATTCATCATCATTTCTAGAGAGGAATATGACACTATCTGTATCGCAGTAAAGTAATCTAGATCCTAACGAGTCCATTAAATGGTAAAGTTTGAGACGTGCGTGGGCTGTGGTGAATGCACCAATGAACACATTGACATCTGGTGTGTGTACGCACGCGTCAGACGAATGCTTCCATTGCACTATAGCTACATCATCTGATATGAATGAGAAGTATGTTAATTCGTACTCTGCCCCAAAAATAAACTTACTAAACTGTTCAGGGTCTGATATCAGTTCAGTATTGGGTCTATTTTCTCTCATGCTGAATCTACCCCACAGTGAGTTCAACAATAATTTATTTATGTTGCGTTTGGCAGGGTTCGGTTTTATCTTACTAGGATCTAATCGAATACCCTCCTTCTCCTGGTAGTCTATGATGTATGCCATTTTTTCAGCATCTGTTGTCACATGAGCGGGGTAACCACTCGCTTCTTGTTTGTACTGCAAAAAAGTCTTCACATATTTGTCAAACAGTTTATCTGATTTGTGCTCAAAAGACCACACCTCGTCTATCTTCATAATCTGGTAACCTTTTTCCACAGCCTTCAATAACTCGAGACTGACCCAACAGCCCGACAATGATCGTTCCTCAGTGGTGTGACAACATCGACCCTGAAACTCATTTTCAGCACATGTGCGGCAGAGTGGAAACATTAATTTCCCATTGCATCGATAAGGTAGAACGGGAAATAATAACCCGCGGGGTGGCTGCACTGTGGCTTTGACCAGACCAAAATAATTCTCTAGAGGTTCAAAATCTTTCAGAATTATTCGTGGATGGTGCGTGGGGTAGACGCAGGTGGCCTGACAATGTGGATAAAGTGATGTGAAGTCATAATAATGTATTTTTTCATGATCTTTAACCTTGTGGTACAAGACCATAGTTTCTACTCTCCCCCCGTATAAGGCATCCCGCGGCTTAAGACGGTCAGGATGCTTGTAGTGTTTCATGAATGCCATGACGTCAGGGTTGTGTCGTTTCATTTCATCCCATTCACACCCCCACATCACATGAACGGTGTATCCTAACTCGTTAGTGAGATATGCCACTTTATCATCAAAGTGACGACGTAGCACACCATACGGTATCTTGGATAAAGGATGCAAATCGTTTTCCGAATATTTGCAAGAATGTCCGTGCATTGCACAGCCGTTATACTCCAGGGCTATTTTTCTCCCTTCATTGTTTATAAAAAACCCGTCTAAATAGTAATTGGATTCTTTTTTTTCACCACCGTTTAAGGCATGCCTCACCTCCACATTCATGGAGTGACTCACAAACTCTAGCCATTCGATTGACACATTCGAGTATGCTTTATGCTGACGTATATAGGCGTTATTATATGTCAATGCCAGTGTATCCTTGGGTATGAACTGTGTGCGATAGACTTGCATGCACGTACTAGCGAGTGTGGATAAACTGAAGGGGTCTATCCCTGTGCAAGTTATGAATTCCTCACGATACTTAATGCAGGCCTCTCTTAATAATCTCACATCGTTCACACAGTATTTGATTAGTTCACTTTTCATATCGAACACTTGTTTTGACGCGTCTGTGTACCACAAATCAAAAGCCTGGCGTTTGTCGTTTGACATTTCATTATAGCCATAAAAGTGTTTGTCTGGGTATGGACCACTATAATCATTATTTGCCTCTATATTGAATTTATGGGGAAAGTACCCCTTGTCATCGGTAGTCAGATCAAATGCGGCTTTTGTTTTCGACAGCGCCATAGGCATAAAGGCATAGCTGTCGATAAAACCCTGATTTAGGGTGTCATCGTAAATCTTTACAATTCTACACCCGTTCATAAGTGTGAACGGCGATAGCCCCGCCTCACAAAACCAACGCAATATGAAATACCCGTCAAAGCCTGAAAAATTGTGTGCTATCCAAGTGTAGCCTTGATACTTGGGGCGTCTAAAATAGTTAAGCATTTCATCTACGGCATTTAATCCATAGGCAGTAAACATTTTTCCAGTGTATGTCATTGCGCATGCATAGTTCACCCTGTGTTCCCCAGTGTCTGCCTGGGTTTCTAGGTCGTAAAAGATGTATTTTTTCTGTAATTTCTTAGGCTGTTTGGGCTGTATGAAGCACTGATGATCAGCGCCGGGCACTAGTTCATCACTGCAATGTTTGCACTGATTTGCTACACACCTATGTACCTGAGGGTTTGTGATACTTATGGTATACCGTCTGTTGCATTTTCCGCAATATTTTGTGACTTCACAAGGTGAAATTAGTCTTGGAGTCCCACGTCTTTTCACACCTTCCCTATGTGTGATATAGCAGAAGAGAGATTTGCAATAACGATTGCAGTCCCTACAATGCATAGGACGACCCTTTCTTTTGGAGCATTCAAGAGTTACACACACATTGCAATGTCCTTCACAATTGTGTGTGCGCTTACTGGAATATCCTGTGCAACAACTTTCACAATAGTAGTCATAGCCGAGAAACGCGTTTGGCCTTAATACCCTGTAGTAGTGATGGTCGTGTAAATATAATATGACTAGTTGTGTACCATTTTTGACTTCAGACGGCTGATGTTTTAATATTTTCCCTGTCGAGTCTTTGTAATAAACCACTACAGTCATATTAAACAATTCCTGAAACAATGGTATGTGTGCAAGATCAACACACTGATTAGACCTCAACCCTGCCTTTGCGTGAATGTCTAAAGCCATGGAACCGAGTTCGTCCATACTAGCAGATGGTGAGAGGGCATGGGCTAAACAGTAACTGAAACATAACGCATTCCCTGTATTAGGGGGATGGAAAAGCTGGAGTCGCTTCTTACGAATTAACTCGTCATGCATATAGTCAGATAATTTCCTGCGTGCACCGCCCGATTGTGTCCTGGCTGCTGTTATGGTCATCCGTAAGTTATCAGATGATTGAACTGCCTCGTTGCTTTGCAAGACTTTTTCAAATTCTGATAATATCTTATCAGCACCGTCTCCCTGTGAGGGATATAAAAGGGAATTAATCGGTGTGGCTAAAGACCCTCCTTGTATGGATATATTTAGAACAGAGTCCTCGCCTGCCAGGGTCCTAGAAAACTGGACTGCGTTGTTCATTGTGTTGTGGATATGCCTTGTGTATGTTTCGAAATCTGTGGTTGGTGCGTCTCTGAAACTGAGCTGTCTCTGAATTGTTAAACTGTTAAAGCGCGGTCTGCTCAGTACTTGATATGGACCATAGTCGCCACCACGTCGGACGAGTCTTTGCAAAATAGCATCGCTCAACTCCGGAGGTGCGTGTTCTGGTCTAAGAGACCCCCCTCCTTGTGACAGTGTCCTCCCACTCCCTAGGGTACCACTATTAGACTTAGAGTTGCCGTACATCTGGTCTATGCGACCTTCTACAATCTGTAAGGCCTGAGAAATGCTGACATGTTGAATGGGGCCTTGTTGATCTGAACCAAACATCTCATCACCACCACTAGGTCTGCTTAACATAGCTGCAGCCTCTGTTAGACTATCTACATACAATTCATCGTCACTGGTTAGATTATTGGAAGAATCCATTTTTATTTAAAAAAACTCATACAATGAATATAGGATAGGCCTATATATGGACCTATATGGAGTTATAGCAATGTAGTATTGTGTATTATAGGGGTTTTTTGAAAGTGTGAGAAAAAAAAAAAAAGAAAAAGCATGAACAATATGAAAAACAATAAACAAACATGAAAACATAACAATAAATGTGATAGGTGATATAGACCTAGGTCTATAAAGTCTATAGCCTATATTTAAAAAAAAACTATGTCTAGGGTCTATAAAACTAGTCAATAATTCTACACAATTTCTCAAAAGTATTTTACGTAGAACCAGACTACTAAAAGGATTGCGATACACTGAATCGTTGTAGATAATAGTCCTGCATTCTTATTATTATCTAGGCATGAATCTGAGAATTTTATCGACTGTTAATCCTGTGGCTGGTACCATATCATCGTTTATGTCACAGTTGTTCATATTGGCTGTTGCGATGATTGCCAGGTTGTTCTGTATAGAGTTCAATATGTCCTGAAGAGGTGTTGTCAACACATCATTAGCATATTTTCCGACATCTGATAACATAGAACGATTTTCAATATTCTTGGCTAGGATTTGCTTGACAGCTCTCTCGGTGCTAAACGACTGTGTGATTCTGTGGGAATCTGTTTGGACTGCTACGTGATTGCCTGTTGGCTTGTCAGACTGAACCAGCGTGCGTAAATCTTTCATCCCAGATACAAATTTGTGTTTAGGTTTTTTCACAACCGGCATCACATTGATGTTGTGTTGCTGTAAGGGTCGTGGTTGTTGTTGTTGTTGTGACTGTTGTCTAGAAACATTATTCTCATGCGATTGGGTAGATCTATTCCACCACAAATTTTTCCCCTTTCCGACCCCGCGTTTAGGACGCTTTGGTGTTATCACCTTTCTCCCCACATCGGTCGACGTGCTGCTGCTGCTGCTGCTGCTGCTGCTGCTGCTGTTGACTCCCGATGCTCGCTGGGGCCAATATGCTCTGATGTTAGTTGTGAATTGTTGTAGATCTTGCAGTGGCCCTGCATTGCGATTAAAAGAAAAAACGACAGACCAAGTCAATATTAGTAAAGTTTAGTCTATCATCCTGCTTAGGCCTAGGCCTAGGCCTACATATAACTTTTTTTTTTTTTTTTTTTCCTAGGTTACATGTCAACATGATGTTAGGTTAGGTTACATCCTTTTCTCATGATTAATAGACTAATGATGATATTCACCTGCACTGGCCACAGTTGACCTTTCTTCAGGAATACTTGAATCCGTGTTCGTGTGTTTACGTTTCCTGGTTCTTTTAGCCGGCTGCGAGGATGTCGAAGGTATCTGAGTCTTGTCAGGAGTGTTCAGATTGTTTTGATCAATCACATCTCCTAAAATAAATACATCATCATGTGAGTAATAATAATAACACCTTGTCCTATTAGCCTAAATGTTCATATCGTATCACACATCCAATGGAACTATAGTCTGTAGGCTATTCAACATGATTAGGCCTATGTCTAAACAATAAATAGTCTGTAGCCTATTCAACACGATTACGTCTAAACGATACATTCCTAGAATAAAATATGACCTACCGTGGCATATAGTAGTCAATGGTTGTAGATTCAGGCTGGCCTTGTGCGTCTCCTGTGTGTCTGGCCTATGCGATACTTCAGGGTTCCCCAGACTGGCTCCGACGTCATCAGACACGTCAGTCTCGGTAGGCCCAGTTGTCTGCACGTAACCCCCCGTAGATATGACTATGGGTGGAACCGTTACATGTGCCAGTTCTGTCGGCGGTGGTGTTGGTGGTTGTGGTAGCTGAATGCTTGATTGATACAGATGCGGCACCTGCTGTGTTGGTTGTGCCAGTTCTGTCGGCGGTGGTGGTGGTGGTTGTGGTAGCTGAATGCTTGATTGATACAGATGCAGCGCCTGCTGTGTTGGTTGCGCATGAATGGTTGACTGAAGTGACTGTGACAATGTCGACGGCTCAGTCACTGCGTGGCAACCTGTGGTACATCGGAAGAAATAATTAACAACAATATATAAATAACAACAATAAAGTGTGTGTGTGTGTGTGTGTGTGTGTGTGTGTGTGTGTGTGTGTGTGTGTGTGTGTGTGTGTGTGTGTGTGTGTGTGTGTGTGTGTGTGTGTGTGTGTGTGTGTGTGTGTGTGTTAGATGCAAACCTGAACTGTTTGATAGGAATAAGTAAGTAGGCGTTTACACAATTGACTTACCTACTGAGGCTACTGCTGCTGCTACTGAGTGATTGTCTTGATCGTTGAGTATTGCTTGAGAAGGTATGTTTACTGCAATCAATGACCTCATGTTAGAATATATACTATATAAATAGATAATAAAGAATAAAATAATAAAATATGTGACACACTTACCTAATTCATCAAAGTCAATAATTTCATCAAGGGGTAGATCTGACCATGATGATGGTGAATAGCCCACCACTATCCAAAAAATAAATAAATAAAATTAAAAATCGATATATAAACACCTGTATAAACAAAACATTTCAAAACTATCATAATGCATGAGAATACATATTGAAATACTCACATAGGCCTAATTCATCGAGGCTTGAATCATGCTGTTGTACTTGTTGTTGCTGGTTTTCAGGTAAGATTAATTCACCATAGTTGATGCCTTGCTGCTGCTGCTGCTGCTGCTGCTGCTGGCTTTCACCCCCTGAGTAGAAATTATTCAAGGTCTGTTGAGGCCTGTGATCAAGTTACAAAAGCATCCATTAGTATGTATTTATGTTCAGTAAACGTATCAACTATGAAACACAGCTAAAAAGTCTGTGTTTTATTATTATTTTTTACTTACGTACATTCTGAACGACCGCATCTTGGATTCAGAGAGGCTCTTGTCTTGTCCTGTGTCTGTGTGTTGATGGTCTTCAGATGGTTCTTGTGTAGCTCAGCGTGTAAAGCCAAACTAAGTCTGTAGCCTATTTATATAGCGGTTCTTGACTGTCTCTCTGTGTGAGTGCTGTGTGTGTGTGTGTGTGTGTGATTGTGTGTGTGTGTGTGTGTGTGTGTGTGTGTGTGTGTGTGTGTGTGTGTGTGTGTGTGTGTGTGTGTGTGTGTGTGTGAGTGTGTGTGTGTGTGTGTGTGTGTGTGCGTGCGTGCGTGCTTGAGCGCGAGAGAGAGGGAGAGACAGGGGTAGTACTAGTCACACTTGACTGAATTCGATTGATTTACATTGTCACTTTCACCCTCTGAATTGTTTTCCCGGCACAGCAGAGGAAATGTTATGTGTGTGAACGCGAGAGAGAGAGAGCGCGAGAGAGAGAGAAAGACAGACAGAGGAAAAGAGTGGAAAAACGCCCAGACAATCACCAGACGTTGTCACCATACACTGACCTTTACAAAACAACAACTTCCTGATAGGCTACAGCATGCCTGGAATCGGTCAAATCCTAAATGGTTGACCAACACTTTTTACAATTAGTATTACAGACCAACACATTCTCAATTAGGACCCCATCCGTGAAAGGAAGTACACTTTCACCCCATTAGCTTTTTTCACACACCCCCTCACAGGCCTGCTTAAAAACAACAACAAACAATATCACCACACACTCTAACACACACACGCACTCACACCCCCTCACACAGGCAGACCCTAAACTCCACCCACCAGTGAATGGAATACACCGTGTAGGCCTCTTTGGCCCACAGAATCGCTGGACTCTTCACCGATTCACATCGTACAGACGCAGCAACTGCATTCACACACAGATGCGCTCACACACAACACACTTACACTCATCTGATTAATTACTTACACACTTGACACACCGTTTCCTCTTTGACCAACAGAAACAATACACACACCATAACTTCACATGCCATCTACATATCATGAATACTTGACATCTACAAGTTGACACAACGTTTCCTCTTTGACCAACAGACACACTACACACCTGGCCTAACCTGTCACACTACATCATACACTCATAATACATCTTCCTACACTCAATCAAACCATCAAACTCAGCTGTCATAAAAAGTCCGTCCTACTACTACTGAAGCCAACAGACAGAAATACTATTTTACATGCAAGACGTTTCCATCCCACTTGGTTGAAAGACAATGTGCCTTATGGACAGTTTCAAAGGGTTAAGCGAATCTGTGACCAAGATGGTGTTTTTGAAAGCAATGCCCAAGAAATGCGGTCTAGGTTTGTGGAGCGGGGATATAAGAACACCACCCTCCAAAAAGCCTATACTAGAGCAAAACATACTGACAGAACATCTCTATTGAAAAGAAAATGTAAAAAAGACACCAAGGACAGACCAATTTTCGTCACAAAATACAGTACTGAGGCTGAAAAAATCAAACAGATAATCAGAAAGAACTGGGGTATAATTGAGAGTGATGAAACCCTAAGCCAGGTCTTTCCCGATCCACCTTTGGTCAGTTTCAAAAGATGTCCTACTTTTCAGGACAAACTGGTCCATAGTTACCTCAAACCAGACTCCCAACAGAACTGGTTGACTAAAAGGCCCATTGGTTGTTTTAAATGCCACCACTGTAATCATTGTGCAAATGTCCAACAAACAAAAACTTTCCAAGATGCTATCTGCCCAAGACAACTCAAAATTAATCATTTCATCAACTGTAAAACCACCTTTGTTATTTACAGGTTGGAGTGTCCCCGATGTAAAGTGTTTTACATAGGAAGAACAAAACGGCGCTTACAAGACAGACTGGCTGAACACAAGTATGCAATCCGCACAGGCAATATGAACTATCCAATGGCAAGACACTACATGGAACACCATAATAGTGATCCATCCACCTTGCAGGCCTGCGGTATCGACCATATCCCCCTGTCTTTAAGGAAAGGGGATAGGCAGAGACAGCTGAACCAGAGGGAGACATTCTGGATTTATAAGTTACAGGCTACAAAGTATCCAGGACTAAATGAGGACCTTGATTTCAGTGTTTTTCTGTGATTTTATTTTGGTGTGGGTACCTTTTCTGTCTTATTCTTATTTTTTATACATTTCTTCTGTTCCATTGCTTCTTATTGTTGTTTATCTTTGTTTTTTTCATTTTCACTTTTGTTTCCCTTTTTTTGCTGGGGTGATCCTACACAATATTGATTTACTTTAATTTAGGATGCTCCAAATTAGCCGGAATGATTTCATGTATGAAGGAGGACACCTGCTGGATGTTTTATATATGACACTGTTATCTGTGCAGCTCACCTTTTGCGATGTGGAGGCATCCCATTGGTTAACATTTGTTTAAAAACCTCTTCCTTCTGTTTGAAAACTGTTTGACTCCCTGAAGAAGGCCAAGTGGCTGAAACATGTCGGAGTTTTTTAAATGTTAATTGCAAACCAAGCCATGAAATAAAGGCTTTTTACTTTTAAAGAGAGTGCCTTGGATTTTTTCTTCTGCAGTATTTTTAGTTATGTTTGAAATTACATAGTATTTGTCCATAACACTGTTGACAAAATAATTAAGCAAATGTTCGCTTTCATTAGAGTATTTATCAAATGATTTAAGATTAAGCTTGGTAATTTGTTTGTTTGGAAACTTAAATATACAGTGAGTCCAATATGTATTTGATCCCTTTCTGATTTTGCCGGTTCGCCCACTAATAAAGACATGATCAGTCTATAAATTTATGATAATATGTATTCAAACATGGAGAGACAGAATATCAAAAATAAATTCCAGAAAATAACTTAAAATAATATATTTTAATTTATTTGTATTTAATTTAGGTAAATAAGTATTTGACCCCTCTAGCTAAAGAAGATAAAGTGCTTTGTGGCAAAGCCCTAGTTGTCTAGCACTGAGGTCAGATGCTTCTTTTAGTTGATGATAATGTTTGTGCATATAGTAGAATTTTTTCTTTGCACATTATCTCTAAAACATTAATAGTTTGTGGCTGTAGCTTGGCAAATGGGAGGTTCAGTTCTCTCCATATAATTACTATAGGGTTAGTATTTGGAGACTGTCTAGGACACTTCACGACTTTAATATGCTTCTTATTGAGCCACTCCTTCGTTGCTTTGACTGTATGTTGTGTATTATTGTCATGTTGGGAGATCCAAAAATGGCCCACCCTTCAGAGTAGTGGTGGAGGGAAGGACGTTTGCACTCAGGATTGCACATTACATGTCTCCCTCCATCCATTCGTTGACAATGTGAAGTTGTCCTGTGCCTTGGCCAGACAAACACCCTCAAACCATAATGATACCACTTTCATGCATGATGGTGAGGAGGGTGTTCTTGGGATCATAGACAGTAGTACTCTTTCTCAAAACACATTGAATTGTGATAATGCCAAATATCTTGATTTTGGTTTCATCTGACTAGAGCACCTCCTTATCATATCCTAAATCAGTCTGATGTCCGTTGGCAAACCTCAAGTGGGACTGCACAGGTTCCTTCTGAAGTAAAGGTACCATGTGTGCACTACAGGATTTTAAACCTCTGTGGCATTAAGTGCTACCAGTAGTTTTCTCAGTGATTTTGGTCAGTAGCTTTGATATCATTGCCTAGTTCATACCGTATAGCTCTAGGGTGATTTCTTTCTGTTTTCATGATTATCAAATCCCTACAAAAGGTCAAATCTTGTATAGAACCCCAGACAGGCTGATGGATAGTCATTTTGTATTCCTCACAATTTGGAAGAAATGCTTCAACAGCTGGGTCATTAATACCCAGTCTCTTTCTTGTGGCTTTGCAGCCCATTTAATCTTTGCTCAGGTCTAAAATCGTGTCCCTGATATCATTTGACCACTCTTTGGTCTTTCCCATGCTGGTGAGGTTGGAGTGTGACTGATTCACTCATACTATGGACTGATTCTGCTGACTCAATGTGTCTTTTATGCATGTTAGTATGTACAGATGTCTTTAATTCAGATGACAAGTTGATCGGAAGTGTCCATCTGGTCTGTGGGCCCGGAACTTTAATCAGTTGGCAGGGGATCAAATACTTATTTTGCTCGATGAAATGGAAATAAATGAATATATATTCTCTTCAGTTAATTTCTGGATTTTCTTTTTGATATCCTGTCTCTCCATATTAGAATACATATTATCATAACATTTATTGACTGATCATGTCTTTGTTAGTAGGCAAACCAACAAAATCAGCAAGGGATCAAATACTTATTGGACTCACTGTATACACTATGTAAACATCTAGGTCATTTAGTTGAAAAAAAATACTGATAATTGACATTTTGCTTTTGCCAAAAGCGTAGGCGAATCGTAGAATCACTCATATACCCATCGGTAAAGCAACATTTTGTGCCCATGACTGACAAGTGTATGTTGAGCAGGCTACAGATTTTTTCATGCAAAGTCAGGTAAACGCATTGAGATGTTGAATTTGAGAACGTGAGAAAAGGAAACATCTGTCCTTAACGCTTTTTTTCCACGCCAGCTTCATACCATGTGTCTCTGTTACAACCATGGTGGAAATTATATTTTATGACCATAAATCAGACATAATCTATAGGCCTAGCCTAACTGTCCAAAAGTTTAGGCCTATTTTGTTTCTGAGGTGAGCTCAGTCACTTTTGGCCGTAAGAGACTTTGTTTGGAAGGCTTATTTGCGCCACGGCTTGCATTTTTGTTTAAGATTTGTAACGTCGAAACTGAAGACTTGATTTCTTCTATGTGTATATTTTTTTCGTTTGGTTTAATTAAGGACAGTGCAAAGAACTGTTTTTTTTTGTGACATTCGGACATTGTTTTGGAAAGGAATATAGGCTAAGCGAAATAGTCCCGCTGCCGCGTGGGTTATTCTTTTGTGACGTGCATGTGGATGAACTTCATTGAAGTTGCGTGCAATACTGAACAGTGAACTGAAATTTAAAATAAGCTATGTAATTTTTTACAACATTTTCTCGGGTGCTGCTATGAATTAGGAGGAAAAGTTTGACACCGCAGTGACCACAGTATTGGCTAGAGTGCGACCATATCAGCACCATGGACAGACGCCACGATATCAGCACCATGGACAGACCTTGGCGAGCCAGGCCATAGGCAGAGATGAAAGCGTCGTTAACGGAAACATTAAGCACCACGACCATGGACAGCTCCCCACAAGTGTCGGAATGGTGACATTAAATTGTCGGAATGGTGATACCAAAATGTCGGAATGACGGGATGTCGCAATGGTGTCATGTCTGAATGGTGCTATGTCGGAATGACGAGTGCCCCCCGTATTTCCATTGCTTGGTTACCACCAGACCTAATCACAAGTGTCTTTCAGATCGAAACGATTGTGTAGAACTAAAGGCAGTATGGGTGTTCCCAGGCTAGTATTTCCATGAATGGCTAAAAATAGACATGTTGCCTGTAAATAACTGTTGGGCACTCTCCCTCCATTGTGCTCCATCATGGACCTTCATGAAATAATGATCTGTCTGTGTCTGATGGCTCTTACAGTATTTCTCAATTGGTTTTGTACATTGAGAATACCCGAGAAAACCTGTCAATAAATAGTCATAGTCTAAATGTATATCTGGGACAATCTTATCTGATCAATGTAATACAAAGTCGAATTTACAACATTTCCCATCCAATCTAAACAACATTTTGCTTCAGAAAAGATCCTCAAGAGTGTACTATTCAATTGACAACATGACAAAGCGATTTGACTAGCTTGTACATACACGGACCACACTATGACACAATGACTAACCATTCTGCTGGCACTGATACGTTCATTGACACAAAAACGTGGGTATTGAGCAAGAGACTCGGTTTTGCAGGTCATCCACGGTGTTTTGCCATTTGTTAAAGCTGTTTTGAGAATGAATATTATGTTTTGCAAATTGCGTGAAAGATTCGAGAAATGTACAAAACCAATTGAGAATTACTGTAAAGTTTGTTGGTGGAATGGATAGTGTGCAGGATATCTTTCGTCTTAAAATAATGAATTCTTAGACAAAACCTTGGCATGTGCATTGAAAAAAAATTGGTGTGCACTATGCCCGCGCATTTTATTCCTTTAGGGCTAAGCCACTCCTGTCTCCCCTGTCTGTTTTCCTCTTGAACGCCAAGTAAAATGACACTGTTGACCTCCTGGCCAGGAGTTTGCCTCTTGTGACGTAGAGGAAAATGAATAATGCAAATAAAAAAGCAAAAGTAAAAGTTCTCAGTGTGGGAAAACCACACACCTGTATCATATTAGTGGAATGTCACTGTATCAGTGTGCAAACGAAACATAAGTGGGGGAATTCAGGGAAACACATACAACCCTGCTACCATACAAAAGCCACTAGGGTTGTTCAAATGTACCAGCTGCATTCTATTGTACTGTATGAAATGAAGATATCACCACATATTTTATAAGTCCAGATACGCCACTTGTTGGTTTCACGATGTATTTCCGGTTTCCGAAATGAGGCAGGATTAGTGCTCTAGTTGCAGTTCCACCCTTATCCACGTGGTGGCCCGGAGACCAGAATAAATGGATTCCTATGGAGCAAAACCCCTCATGGTGCCTTTATCTCAATATATGATGTTTCTCTTGTAATTTGAGTGTTGCTTTCAAAAGAGTATAAAGAAAATACCCACGGCTGCGTTTTAGATTTTTTGAGCCAGGCATATGCTTAAAAAGTGATTTTAAGTGTCTATGACGTCACATCCTTAGCAAAATGCTAGCGAGTAGTAAGCAACAAAAACTCTGAAAAAAATCTAACAGACATACCTGTAGGTGCTTTTTTGATGTAAAACCCTTATTGAAGTCTCCAGAACGACATTCAAATCTGAGCGTTGTTGAGGAGACTTGGTTGAAATTGATCATTTTCAGCATCTAGCTCCATTGGGTCCCATTCATTCTGGTCTCCGATGCGCGCCTAGTGGAGAACTCATTGGAACTGCAGCCAACAAGCCGGTACAATGGGGCTTAATAGGAAGTGGCAAAGCTGTTCTGTACACACACACACACACACACACACACACACACACACACACACACACACACACACACACACACACACACACACACACACACACACACACACACACACAGGGGCGCTGATAAAAATGTTGGGCCCCATGAAAGATTCAAATTTTGGGCCCCCAAAATGTCAAATTATGTTATCAGCATCCTTCCAGGGCCCAGTCAGAGCTGTTGGGCCCTTAGAATCTGTAACAACTTACCCCGCCTCGCAGCACCCATGCGCGCACGCACGCACACACACACACACACACACACACACACACACACACACACACACACACACACACACACACACACACACATACATCTACCTTCAGTCCTAAAGTGTGTGTGTGTGTGTGTGTGTGTGTGTGTGTGTGTGTGTGTGTGTGTGTGTGTGTGTGTGTGTGTGTGTGTGTGTGTGTGTGTGTGTGTGTGTGTGAGAGAGAGAGAGAGAGAGTGAGTGTTTGTGTGTGTATGTGTGGAAAGAGGTAGGTAACCCATTATTTAACCTTTCTGCCACGTTCACCTACAGCTTGAGGGGATAGGCAACATGCAGCACTCATAGGAGTTAAAGGGGTATGCCACTATTTTGGGGCTTCATACAGTTAAAATCGTTGGGCAGGGTTTATAAAGGTGGTAAAGTGTCTTATTTTTCATGTAAGCCGTTGTCTTGCTTAACATGAAAAATAAGACACTTTACCACTTTTATAAACCCCAGCCAACGATTTTAACTGTATTAAGCATACCCCTTTAAGAAATCCCAGGTTTTAAGAAAGAGAAAGTAATGTCATCCACTGTTTCTATTAGCCTGTTGCCAACGAAATCGTGTGAATGATTCAGTTTCTGTACTTTGTTGTAAAGACAGGAACCTGCACCAAAGAGATCTACTCTTGTCTTATCAATTAACATCATAGGTTATACATTTGCAAAAAAACAAGGCAGCATTAGGAAACTTATGGTGGCTTACAATGACAGCATGAGACTGCTGCTGAAAATCCTAAGGTTTACCACAAGTGAAATGTTTGTCAGTGCTGGGGTACCTACTTCTGCAGCTGTGATGCGTAAATACCTCCACCAAGGAGGCTATGTCCTCCACAAAAACAAGGCAGAAAGACTTGAAAAAAAACCCAAATGTTCCATCAAACAACTTCCTTGGTGGAGGTTTGCACTCTCTGAGTGCATTTCTAGTTTAAAAAATAATAAGAAGAATAAAAAAAAAACAAAAAAAACCCCATACTTTTTGATATTCTCTCCTACATGTTAGAAAACATATTGCATTTATGGACTGATCATGACTTTATTAGTGGGTAAACCAACAAAATCAGCAAGGGCTCAAATACTTATTGGACTCACTGTAGATTTATGTGCAGGGCATCCGAGTCACATAACGACCTAATTGCTGTTTTATCTAGCCCTGAGCGTAGCTCTGTTTTCAGGGTTATTTCACGGTCACTGGCAAACAAGCCTGTATTTGACATAAGGACCTATGCAATATCTGTGTGCTTTTTCTGTTCTTCTATCTTATTGTTCTTCTGTCTTTTTATTATTCTGAAATATTTTTGTGTTATTACTTTTTTTTTACAGTGTAGCACAACCAGTCATGCATTACACGAAGAGCAGAACATACAAAGTATAGAAATCACTGCTCAAGTTACCTGTTGGCCCTGTCTGCCCCCTGTGTCCTTGGAATTATTTACAGTAGTTGTTTTGTGCTTTTGGTGTGGTACAATCAAGTGCCTGTGTGGGGATTTTCCATGCGAGTGTGTTAATTACAGGAGTAAACAATGTTATCACTCTGGGTAACTAGCTGGATAAAGAGACCGAAAGAGAAAGTATTGGGCTATAAATTACATTTCGAAACTCAAACAGAACACAGATCCAAGAAAAGCAGCTATCCAAGGTAATGCTTCAATTATTATAACTCTACATATAGCCTAACTTTGCGACTGTTTCCCTACCTGGTCTTATTTGGGTTAGTTGAAAATAATGCAGTAATCATAGAAGTATTCAGGGGTTGCTTTCAGAGAGAACAGGGTTTGTTATATTACATTACATTTAGGAGTTTTTTTTTTTTTTTTGACCAAAAGCTGGCCATTCAAGCAAGTACAGAGTGTAGGATAGTGGAGTACAGCAGAGCAATTAATGTAGAACAGATTGAGAGCAGTGATATGAAAATAATGAAGGACCTATTAAGTGCAGATTAGAATCCATGATGAGAGGTGAGTTAGTTCTCCTTCTGGAAGATTGAGAGGGATGACCCTGCTCTTGTCGCAACTGGTAGCTTATTCCACCATTGAGAAACAATGACAGAAAACCGTTTGGACTGGAATTGCCTTGAGTGAGTAGTTATGTAACCTAATACCGAGTTTCTGAAATGTCATCATCTTTTCCTGTGGAACATGTACATGTTTATTCAAGTAGAGGGAAAGAACATTATGAAGCAAGAATAATAAGTAGCCGTCATAATGTCGTCTTAATGTAAAGCATACTTGTAAACTTAACATTTGATTTCCATCGTGAGCATAGCATCTGGGAGAAACTAGTGAAATACCCCCAAGGTATATAGAGTGCTAAACTATATTATACTGTATCATATTATATGGCTCCACCATCCAGTCGCTCTAGGTACTCCCAGTCAAGACTGTTCTCCGTTGTTGTACCCAAGTGGTGGAACGGTCTCCCAGAGGCAGCAAGACTAAGGGCATCTCTTGCAGCCTTCAAGACACAAGTTAAGACTCTCCTCTTTTCGTTCAAGTTAAGACTCTCCTCTACTAGACTACTGTTTGAGCTGCCCTAGCCCCAGGCCAGACTCTTTACATCAGGGCTAATCAAATGACGGCCCTGGGACGGCAAGGTTCTGGCCCCCCACAAGCCCCTTCAAATGCAGAATCGTTTTTCAGAATTTAGAGATATCAAGCTGAAACGGACCTTAAAATGCAGGAAATTACATCTAAGAAAGGCAAAACGTTCTGGGGGAGGACCCCCAGACCCCCACCCCAATGAAGAGTCCCATATTCTTTTCATTGATTGTCGGCAACCATAAAATATACGTATAGTTCAGCCCCTTTACTGGGAGGAATTTGAAAAACTGGCCCTCGTTGACATTTAATTGAATATCCCTGCTTTACATGATGTGTATGTGTGCGTGTACTTAACGAAAAAAAACAATCTAACCCCTACTTAGCATCTGCACTTGTTGTCCTGTGCACTTTGTTTCTGCTAGTGATGTTGGCTTGATTATGTCCTTGATTGTGAGTCGCTTTAGTTATAAAGCGTCTGCCAAATGCAATGCAATGCAATGTAATGTAATGTAATGTTATTATATTATATTATATTATATTATATTATATTATATTATATTATATTATATTATATTATATTATATTATATTATATTATATTATATTATATACTTTGGTATACTATAGTACAAGTGCTTGGGTACCCTTCTGAGATCCCATCATAACTTGGTGTGGAAATAAGAAAAGTAACCAGATTTGCTTCTCCTCCAGAGATGTCACGTATGCAAAACAACCCTACTTTGTTGATGTTCTGTTTTCTGTGCACTTTGTATCTACTAGTGGTTTTTGGCTATGCCAATGATTATGTCCACAATTGTAACTCGCTTTGGTGAAAAAGTGTCTGCCAAGTGCAATGTATTGTAATAGTGTGTGTGTGTGTGTGTGTGTGTGTGTGTGTGTGTGTGTGTGTGTGTGTGTGTGTGTGTGTGTGTGTGTGTGTGAGTGAGTGCGCGTACGTGCGTGCGTGCGTGCGTGCGTCCGTGCGTGCGTCCGTGTTTGTGTGTAGTCTGTTTGTGTTTACAGGAATCAGGTATGGCTTGGGTGATGCTGCTTGTGCTTGTGATCGTGCAGGGGACAGAAGCCAGTAAGCACACACACACACACACACACACACACACACACACACACACACACACACACACACACACACACACACACACACACACACACACACACACACACACACACACACACACACACACACACATTTTCTACCATAATTATTTCCATCATAATTATTTTAAAAAAATTCCCTCTGCTTAATATACTTTAGTATTTCTACTCCTTGTGTAGTATCAGATGATGTGAAAGCAGCACTGGAACCAGGGGAAGCCATCCTCGCTACATGTTCTGCCAACAGTAACCAGAAGCCACTAGAGATGGAGTGGAAGCTCCTGAGTTCTCTTGGCAACACCACCAGGAACTTCACCATTCCTCCAGAGAACGGAACGGCCCCCTTCACCAGCTACCTAATAGGTGCAGTACCTCAAGACGGCCAGAAGAGGGTGGTGCAGTGTGTCATCAGACGGCCAGACCTACCGGGAGAGAAAGTCATCAGCTACTTGCTGCACACCAGCAGCGAAGCAACAGGTATATTTTGTGTGTGTGTGTGTGTGTGTGTGTGTGTGTGTGTGTGTGTGTGTGTGTGTGTGTGTGTGTGTGTGTGTGTGTGTGTGTGTGTGTGTGTGCCTGCGTGTGTGCATGCATGTCTCTGTGTGGGTGTAGCAGAAATATTTATATATATTATATATATTATATATATTACATTATATATATGTTTATAAACAATGCTCGTGTATTATTTGGCACTGTGGACAAGCTAACAAATCCCCAGCGACAAATTCCCTCAGAGTTTCCCTCAATGAATTTGCATCTTTGTTCAAAGGTAAGATAGATAAAACACATAAAAAATATAGGCTTACAGGTGCGAAAAACTCAAAAGCTGACTATTTTCTACAGAAAAGATTGTTCTCAAACTAATGGTAACTGTTTTCAAATCTATTCTGCATCTACTATCACATGAAGTCCTTCACATTATCAATACTTCTCTACAGACTGGAATTTTCCCCTCAAGTCTGAACAAAGCAGTTAATCCCCTTTTTGAAAAAGAACAACCTTGATCCTTCCGTGCTCAACAACTATAGGCCCATATCAAATCTATTTCATTGGCAAAATAATGGAGAACATTGTTTTTAACCAATTAAGTGTCTTTCTGTCATCTAATAGCTGCCTTGATCAGTTTCAATCAGGCTTTCGTGCCAATCTATGATTGCATTGACCAAATTGACAACAGGATGTCTGAAAATGTTCTCCACCTGAACACATACAAAACTGAGGTAATTGTATTTGGGAGAAAAAAGGAAAGGGCAAAGATTGCCACTACTACTATCCTTGAAACTAAAGGCTTTAAAGTAAAGAATCTTGGTGTCATTATCGATAGTCAACTGAACTTAAACAGTCACTTGGAAACTATTTCTAAGTTTGCTTTTTATCATCTCAAAAACATTTCTAAACTTAAGGATCTTATGTCAAAACAAGATCTAGAAACAAATAGCACATGCATTCATTTCAAGTAAGATTAAGTCTGGTCTTGAAACTATCAACAGTAGGGGTGTTTTTCACTTCCTCGGGAAGCTGATGCCAAAGCTGATTCCAAAGCTTTGAAGCATAGTAGCTAGGCTGCCTCACCACACTTTATTCTGAGAGTAAAGTTTTCCATAGACCTTAGATTGGTGTGTACAACTGAAACGTATGTTGCTGGGCCCCAACCCATTTAATGTTTTGAACACAAGTAGTAAAGCCTTGAAGTCGATTCTGTAGCTTACTGGGAGCCAATGCAGGGGCCTTAAAATCTGTGTAATGTGAGCAAATCTTTTTGTTCTAAGAACCCTTGCAGCTGCATTTTGGATACGTTGAAACTGTTTGATAGTCTTCTTGGGAAGGCCTGTGAAAATGCTGTCGCAATAGTTAAGACAGCGCTTTTCTCTGATGCCTTGTCTTGGAGATCAAAATGGTTTTTTATGTTTTTATGCCTTTTTTTCCTTATTTCCTTATTTTTTAATCTATTTTCACCTGCCATGCCTTGTGCTTTTATTTTGATTTTTATTTTAGTTCATGTCATTTTATTTTACATCATTTTTATGTTACTATACGGTAAAGCACATTGAATAGCATTCATGTACGGAATGTGCTATACAGTACAAATAAAATTGCCTTGCCTTGCCTTGCCTTGTCTGTGTAAGTAAGAGAGTAAATAAGTAAGTGAGTAAGTTCAATTTATATAAAACACTGCGAACTGTAATCAGGGGCGTAACTATAGGCGGTGCAGCAGGTGCCGTCGCACCGTGAACGGGCCCCCCCTGCATGAAGAGCGGATACGTAAAACAACCAGTACGCTTTCACAATTTGTCCAGACACTATTTATAGACCGTGGCAGACTCCCACAAGACGGTGGAAAGTTAGAGCATTAAATCAATTGCAAATTGGCACTTTTAGTTACTATATTGCTATAGGTCATTACATGGGCAAATTATTCAGACAAATGTTTCAAATAGCAATAAAGGTAACACATGAACGCTATATTTGTGCATTTTATTTTTTACATTGCGGCCAGGAATTGTGGGATATATATTTTCATACACTATCATTGGCTGTATGTAAACAGGGAGCACGAGTCGCCAGTGGTAACGTTCTGTTTGGAATTACCACATGATTGATTCCCTTACCAATTCAAATTAAATGCATGCTGGTCAGTCAAAACGTGGCCTTTTGTTCTCATCTTATCTATGTTGCAGTAGTATGTGTTGTTGGCTTTCTTGAAGCCGGAATATAGTTTAGTCACTTCATTCGCCAAGAATAGAGATGGCTACTGGCTAGCAAGAACATCCTATGGATATTAGACCTCCTTGTATATTATCTAAGAAGATTTCAAAGACGCTATGAAGAAGGTAAGGACAGGTTTCCCTCTAATAATGTCTGCCGTGGCATTATATTGATTTCATATCACACATCTCCTTCAGGTATTTTCCAGTTGTTGTCACATTTTTAGTCCAGTAGTCTGGGTTCGGCAGGGGCTGGTTAAACGAAAGAGCCGAGGCACATTTTTAACGGTGTCCATTCTAGTTTGTAATCTGTGACAGCGGTATTGCTGTAGTTATTCCCAGCGTTATAACTTAGTTGAGTGTTCACCAATTGACAACTCCATGTTGATTTTATCATCTAGCGTTTCTCCTGTCAGCATGGCTATGTTAACTTACCAAGTGGACTCTCGAGTCGTCAGCTAGGGGAGGGGAGAAAGAAATCTAAATAAGTGGACGATTCTGTTTGCGTGTGTAGAGCTCTATCTGTGTATGTTTTACTGGTGGGTTGTCACCAATGTGTTGTCATGGTTGTCTTGGATGTTGTGTTTCCATTCAAAGTGCACCGTCTCCATCTTTTCCCATGTTTATGGTAGCCGGGACCGTCTTCCATAAC
>NC_085879.1:51555209-51565209 GCF_034702125.1 Engraulis encrasicolus
AGCATTTTAAGTGCTGGTGTTGAATGAAGTCAGAGGGACCCATTAAAATGGTGGCACTTATCCTTCAAATTCTTGTGCGTCTGAGCAATATAAACATCACACTGGAAAGTTTCAGCTGCACTAGGAGTAACTTATCTTATCTGAAAGAGTAATATTCTGAAAGATTGAAATTTGCAAGATATTGAAATATAATGCTGTTGTCAGTGATGTCATCACGACGTGTTGCTTCCTGGTACTAGGCCATAAGCACACGTGGAGAATGCAAGGTCGCATATTGGAACCGACTCATTGTATTTTTTTGCTGATCATGGAGCTCCCTCTAGTGGTGAGCAAGCATGACAAAAACACTTCTGGACACACACAAGTGGAGCGCCAGCTGACTTCTGACTTCTGTGCCTTTGCTTTGCTGACCCCCCAGGCCCGTAGCCAGGGGGGGGTTCAAGGGGTTCGTTCGAACACCCCCTCCCGTCCCCCACCCCCACTCGTACCCCCCAACACTGGGCCAACAATGAAAATAACTGTCAGATAGCAGTAATTTGAAGCAATTCATGTCCATTTATGTTAAGAATGGGGAGCAACAGACAAACAATTAAGGACAGCAACAGACTCACAGCAAACTCATAATGAATAAAATATGTCTAAATTAAAATATTTGAAGTGTGTTCGTGTATTTGGGGACATTGGAATAGGGAGCCAAATGAAGTCCACTTTCGGGGGGAAAAAGATCCCCCCCTACCACAAGGCTGGCTACAGGCCTGCCCCCAGTGCATATCCGGGACCAGGAGACGTGCCTCTGACTCATCCTTAATATTCTTTGACACATCCTCCTCCTTCTGTAGCTTTGCTGACCCCCAGTGCATATCCAGGACCAGGAGACACATCCTTCATATTTGTTGACACATCCTCCTCCTCCCTCTGTAGCTATTTCTTTACGTTGTAAAGGGATTGGGTGATTTTTTGCATCCTCCCTCTCATCTAAAGATGTAGGCCTACAGCTGGGCAGTCATGGGTAAGCAGTTAGGGCATCAGACTTGTATCCCAAAGGTTGCCGGTTCGACTCCCGACCCGGCAGGTTGGTGGGGGGAGTAATTAACCAGTGCTCTCCCCTATCCTCCTCCATGACTGAGGTACCCTGATCATGGCACCGTCCAAACTGCACTGCTCCCCTGGGGCGCCATTGGGGGTTGCACCCTTGCACAGTGAGACATGAATGCAATTTTGTTGTGTGCAGTGAACACCTAAGTGCTGTGTCACAATGACAATGGAAGTTGGAGTTTCACAGATGTCATGTGTGTGTATCTTCGTTCTTCCTCCCATGTCTCAAGAGCTGTTTGCGGCCCCTTGAGGCCGTTTTATCTGGCCCCCGATATAGTTTTAATGTTATGCAGCTTCACATGAAATATGACATATTTTGTAAAGGGATCTTAGAAAATGCATTTGCAATACATATTCAGGGTTTTTGTTTAAAAGGTGACTGCCTTCAATATAGGCCTAAAGTGAAGGGGGAAATCCTGGTCTGTGTTCATCGTACGGCCCTTGGAGGACTTTTACTGCCCTTGGAGGAATTTGAAGTGGCCCTGCCTTGAATGAAAAAGGTTCCCCACCCCTGTGTAGAGTGTGTGTGTGTGTGTGTGTGTGTGAGAGAGAGAGAGAGAGAGAGAGATAGAGAGAGAGAGAGAGAGAGAGAGAGAGATACCAACCAATAGTTTTTATGCAATGAGATATCTGGATAAGGAGATGCTGCACGCATGTGCATGCAGTGGCGGAACCAGACATGTATTATTGGGGGGCAATGGGGTAGCCACATGAATTTCACAGGGGCATACTCTTACACAAAGAAATAAACACTCAAACACTATAGAATAGACAGGCCTAAAGAGAATGATATTCCCGGGTTCTTATGACACCCGTCACTGGTACCAGATTGAGCGGTTTCCGATTGTCATCTATGGGTTAAAAAAGGGCTTTGGGCAGGTATTCTGTAAATTTGTGGTCATATAAATCAAGACTTCTGTTTAAATCTGGCAGGATTTTAGTTTTAAGGCGTTCTTTTGAGTATTTTTGGGTTGGTAATCATTGGTCACATTTGGCAACCCTAACACCTGCTGTAAGGTACTGTCACTGAATCCCTTCTAAAGTGCACCCTATAACTGCACCCTTAAGTTTTAGGTCTCCGATTATGTCAAAGAGTAATCAGTCACAATTTATGTCTTTTGGTGATTTGTGATGTGATTTTTTGTGATTTGACCCTCAGAAACCCATTACATTGCAAATAGCAAGATTTACAAAGAGCTATGTGCCTTACATTGACTGAACCTAACTCAAATTACATATCCCAACACCACACAGTCATTTCCGGATAGAAAATAGTATTAATATAGAAAATATCACATTTCAAGTAAAACATGGCCATTTTTATTAACTGCTTTCTGTCTTTTCTGAATACATCTTAACCATTGTAGAGGTAATAATTTAATTAGTGGGGTCGTATTAGGCTCAGTCATTTCAAATTGGTGTTAAAGTTTGGTTTTCACTTCCAAGTTGAAGTTTAGGGTCTATAGAACAATTTGAGTTCGAGTGTCAAACACACAGATGACAAAATGACCTGCGGGGGGCGCTCTAAAATATGTAAACTGCTATAACTTTTGATTAGTTAAACCACATTTAACATATGAGGTATGTATGGATTCAGCATTAAGAGTGAAACCAGTGAGCTAAGTATTTGGTTGCCAGATTAAAGACACACTATGTAATAAACACAGCCAATGGACAGCTAAATCCAGGCTTTTTTAAGATAAAGGGTGGAAATACCCTCAAAGTTGCAATGAAACATAATTTATTGTTACAAGTTATTGTAAATAAAGCCTGGGTTATCACTTGACTTGATTTGTTCAGAATATCCCTGAAGCACACAGATACTTAGAATACCTATACACAAATATGGCTGCATAAAGCCAATGTGATATTTAGCACCCAACTTGCAACTTTGAGTTTATGAATTTAGGATCATGAGTACCAGCTTTTTTTTTCAATCAAGCCATCATTTTATTCACAACTTAAAAACTTTATATCTGGAAGAAAGTAAATCAATAATAATAAAAAAATAATAATAACAATAATGTTAATAATAATAATAATAATAATAATAATAATAATAATAATAATAATAATAATAATAATAATAATAATAATGATGATAAATACTATTGGGAACATAATTTTTCCTGCATTCAAAAAACAAACAGCCCATAGGGCTAACATTTATTCCAATACTCCACTCTACAATAACTATGACAGAGAACAGATACAAAAACAGTCAGTGGTCAGTCTTAGAAATTGCATGTGCACTTGCACAGAGGTGTGCACTTTAACTCTGCCTGCACCGAGATCTGGCAGGTCTATTTGAACAAGTACTAGTATAGCTGCACTTTACCTCTAGTTGGAATACATCTTTGGCAACTGCATCTTTGGTAATGTAGTCCAAATCTGGGAACTGTTCATTTGTTACCAGATTGGCAGGCATTTCTGGCAAATGCAGATACTAAGAACGGGTTTCATTCCTGTCAACTGCGCTGGTAACAAATGGACAGTTCCCAGATGACAGAGATGTCTTCATAACAGCAGATGATTGTGTCTACCATGTATGAAATAGTCCTATAGTATTATTTAGTATGCTTGCCAAAGGCCTCTGCTTGCCCCCAGCAAGCATACTAATTGTTCTACAACAGTGTATTTAGTATGCTTGCGGGAAAGCATACTAATTGTTCATCAACAGTTTATTATTATTCTACATTTTTCCATTCACCTCGGCCTATGGGAATCGCCATTCATTAGTATGGCGGCTTTCAATCGTTGCAGCGTTTGAGAAAGAGACACGGTTCGAGTGCCAAAACGAATGGCTTGAAAAGGGCTCAGGGTGGTGTATTTTTCGTTGGCCTACCCCCTTTCATTCGTTCACCAGACTTGCTTTTCCTCAGTTTTCTCTCTGTTTTCCCCCTCATTGAAATGAATGGTAGAATGGTCAAGATGATGATGTCACAAACTGTGGCAGTTAGAGTGAGAGGTGACCTGTCCTGGGTTTTTTAAAGGAACAGACCACCCTTTTTTGATTTTCACATATTTGCAGTATTTCCAAGCATTATTTATGAATGTGCATATAATTTTCGTCTATGTGTTTGCATTGCCCCGTTTAACAGTATAGCCACATTAGGCATAGCAATGCAAGTCTATGGTACAAAATAAAACACAATCAAATGTACTTATAACCCATTTTAAAATTAATGTAAAATTCACCCGAGTGTAAAACGGCAATTTAATTCCGTCCAGTGACCACTTGTGGCTTGATGCTAAAGATACCAGTTACTTCCAGTGATTATGCTAAGCTATGCTAATAATTCTGATCCAATAAATCTAAGTACTGAAAACACCGAGACGAAAATGATATGCACATTCATGAATAATGTTGGGAAATACTGCAAATATGTGAAAATCAAAAAAGGGTGGTCTGTTCATTTAACTAGGTATGTATCAGCTTGGTAAAGGCATTGTCAGAGAGGTCTTGGCTCTGAATACAAACTGTGTGACGATCATAAGCCAACTCTTAAAAATGTTTCAGAGAGAGCAGTTTTAAAATCCATATGATGTGACCCCATTCACTTGGAAAAAAAATGTGTGAACAGACACACACACACACAGACACACACTCAGACCTCTATCTCTTTCCCTCGTGTTTCTGTGTGTGTATACAGCAGCTCTGTGTGTGTGTGTGTGCATAAGCCGCAAGCATACTAACAGCATTGTCTAATACCATTGTCTCCGGAAATGCAGTCTTCTTCTTCTTCTTCTTCTTCTTCTTCTTCTTTTTCTTCTTCTTCTTCTTCTTCTTCTTCTTGTTTTTCTTCTTCTTCTTCTTCTTCTTCTTCTTCTTCTTCTTCTTCTTCTTCTTCTTTTTCTTCTTCCTCTTCTTCTTCTTCTTCTTCTTCTTCTTCTTCTTCTTCTTCTTCTTCTTCTTCTTTCTTCCTCCTTCCTCTTCTTCTTCTTCTTCTTCTTCTTCTTCTTCTTCTTCTTCTTCTTCTTCTTCTTCTTCTTCTTCTTCTTCTTAGTAGTAGTAGTAGTAGTATTGATTTATTTTCTTCCAGATATAATTTTTTTTTTGTAATTGTATGTGTGAATAGAATATGGCTTGATTGAAAAAAAGTTACTCTTGATCCTAAATTCATAAACTCAAAGTTGCAAGTTGGGTCCTATTTATGCAGCCATATTTGCGTATAGGTATCCTAGGTATCCTAGGTATCGTTGTGCTTCAGGGATATTCCGAACAAATCAAGTTGAATGATATCCCAGGCTTTATTTACAATAACTTGTAACAATAAATGATGTTTCATTGCAACTTGGAGGGCATTTCCACCCTTTATCTTTTAAAAAATCCTGAATTTTGCTGTCCATGGGCTAAATGTGTGTTTATTACATAGTGTGTCTTTAATCTGGTAACCAAATACTTAGCTCACCAGCTCCTCCTCTTAATGCTGAATCCATGCATACCTCATATGTTAAATTTGGTTAAACTAATAAAATGTTATAGCAGTTTATATATTTTAGAGCGCCCCCCGCAGGCCATTTTGTCATCTGTGTGTTTGACACTCGAGTGAAAACCAAACTTTAACACCAATTTGAAATGACTGAGAAAAATTGCACATGCCTACGACCCCACTAAATATGTAGGCTACTCTTTTTTCTCCAAAGATGTGCCAGAAATGTGGGAAACATACGTTTTTGAGAAAAGTATGATATGAAGGGCTGCTTTTTTTGGACGGAAAATGCTAATACCTGAGTGCTACGCCATTGGAATACACTGACAGGTGTGTACACCTGTAGGCTATCTGTGTTTATGTATGTGAGAATCATATAGTTATGTGAGATGATAAAGATAAGTGTTTCACTGATGCCCATTATTGCAGATTTTCAACTTTTCTACAGAATTCTCAAAAATGAGCATAAAAGTTTCTGCATCAGACTTTGAAGTTGAAAGGAAATTAATGCTTAGGTGTCTGAGGGTTAATCAAATTATTTTCTACCATCTGTGTTTTAATGTAATTTCAAATTTCCCATCAATCATTTAAGTCTGAACTCAGACTTCAGATTTCAGAGTTACTTCCATAAAATCCAGTCACTGTAATGTGGCGATGCTTCTAAGAGCTTGCTACAATTCACACATATAACAATGCTATCGAAGGTGCTGTAAGGACATTCTTTTAAAATACTCATTAGCATCTAGTCTATTCCAACACAAAGACAGCAATTAGTATTATGCCAGTGAATATTTGGACTTTAGACATGAGGTTTGAGTTGAATTCACATGAATTAATCATGAAGCTACTTTCATTTACCACCAAAAACGAATCTATTTATTTATCACATGGGCAATAGAGCAATATATAGGCCTAGTGTAACGGAGGCTAACTAGCACAGAGTTGGCGTGGAACGTTGGTAAACCTCCCTCCGATAGCTTCATACAGTCTCGTGCCATTGGGCCGAGAGACTAGTCTCTTGGCCCAGCGGTATCGTACTGTGTCTCCCATTGCCAAACCGTTGTAGTTGACGAGGTCGCACGTTCGATCCCCGAGGGGGGTGAACAGGTGCAAGATGACCTCCGTCACAATGGTGCCGCTGACCCGGGATGGGAGTGAGGTTTAAGGGGGAGAGTGTAACGGAGGCTAACTAGCACAGAGTTGGCGTGGAACGTTGGTAAACCTCCCTCCGATAGCTTCATACAGTCTCGTGCCGTTGGGCCGAGAGACTAGTCTCTTGGCCCAGCGGTATCGTACTGTGTCTCCCATTGCCGAACCGTTGTAGTTGACGAGGTCGCACGTTCGATCCCCGAGGGGGTGAACAGGTGCAAGATGACCTCCGTCACACAGACAGCTAACTTTCCAAAAGGAAAACGAAATGAATCTGGACTGAAATAAGCATTTTTTTTTCTCTAAGGCTTTTCTTCTTCAGGACGGAAAAGCACACATCTGCTTCTATGAATCATTGCCGTCAGACCGTACAAGACAGAGAGGTGCCATTCTAAGCTTTCAAATGGTACCCCATATGCCTACTGTATATTCACGATAGTGGTGTGTACACAGACTTGCATCGAAATGTGTGTGGGAAAAATGGTTATCCTTTCTTCACTCGCGATAGCGATTGGCAGGCGATCTATGCGCTTCGTGTAACGCAAGTGGGCGGGGCTCCTGTCCATTTTCTGGGGGAGCACCTGGGGTAGCCAATCAGATTTCAGGGGGGTCAAATGCCCCCCTAGCCACCCCTGTAGCTCCGCCCCTGTGTGCATGCATTTGCTTTTGTATTTGCTTTTCATGACTTGTTTCATGTTTCCTGCCAAATCTCATATCTGAATGGATTTTTAAATCAGAGATTTCTAAATCTCTATATAAACACAGCACAGCATCCCAGCTTTACTGATTTGACTTGTGTGTTGTGAGAACAGATCGGCTGTCATTGCATTAGTCTGACTCAATGATACAGTTAAGCCAGGCTCAAACTACACGACTAGCGATTGTGTGTCCGATTTTGGCGTCGGGGTGCACCGCACACTAGAAGAGAATCACAACTGTCAATCGTGTCGCTGCTGTCAGCCACCGAGACAATTCCCGACGTTCTATTTCCAGTCGCAAATATCAAACACTGTTTGATTTCTACGATTTGCGATCGGCGTCTCTTTGCGCTGCCAAAGTTCTATCTTAGAACGTCGCTCACGACGAGGAAATCTTTCCCGACAATCGCTTGCGATGGTCCTGGGGGGGGGTAACGTTCCAGCGATTGTTGTAAGGGGGGGGGTTTCAGCCGAGAATCGGCGCGATAGTCGTGTAGTTTGAGCCAGGCTTTAGTGATGGGGAACTTGAAGCGAGGCTTCGAAGCCTGCTTCGAGCAAAAGTGGGCGTAACATATGAAGCCTTGCTTCGAGGCTTGTGTCGGCAACGTAAAAACCACGTGACAATGCCAGATGAGGCTTCACATTTTGCGAGGCGTGTGGAGGTTTCATTGCGCGCCGCTACCCAAACGAGCTTTCTGCGCCTCGGAGCACTTCTCAAGTTTTCAAGATTTGTTGTTGAGACTGGATATGTAGGCTAGTGACTTTGATTTGGTTCCACTCTGCAATAAATTCAGCTCATGCCGTAGATTGACCCAAATGTCAAAATGATATATGCACCTCCAATTCCCTTTTGAAGTAGTTTTTATAAAATGAGACGCTTCCGAAGACGAGGTGGGAAATTGTTTTAGTTCTACCGCTAAGCAACCATAAACGAGACAGCAGTTCTGTCAGCAGTCATTAATACTAAACTAGGCCTACAGCTAAATAAGAGAGCAGACCTATTTTATTTATTATAGGTTTTGTACGGGTTTTAACAGTCTTTACCAGTTGATTCATGTTGACTACAAGAAGGAAACTCAGCTGGATCGTACAGAGTCAAGCGGCTAGCGCAGTGGTTAAAGTGTCCGACCTGGGTTCTCAAGATCATCAGATCAAATCCCTGTAGTAGCGACATGATGATGATAAACCAACTAGTTCTTGATTTCGCAGGGTAGCTTTCTAATAAGGTTGACCAAGTAAACCATGATATCATTTGCCAGGCTGGTATAGTGGTGAAGGCGACAGAGTGCTACCTTAATAATTGTGAGTTCGAATATAAGTAGTGGATAATTGATATTTGTTGGTACCCCTTGAATTACATTTAATTCATATAATGTGAATTATAGTAGGCTAATATTTCTTTCTGGTTATTGGCTGCTTATTGTGTTGCGTTTATGGCCGATCACTCCCAGTTGCGCGCCGACCTCCACACAATGATGCTCTCTCACTTCCACGATAACACAGGGTCAGCGTTAACCTTGATTTTAGTGTCCCACAATCACGAGTAATTAATTCCATACACACACACCATCACATTTATTGAAACAGAACGGATACAAATAAGACGCGAGAAAAAAAAAGTTAAAATTAAATCCAATGCCTGCGGTGCCAATTCATTGCACACCAGATGGCGCCAGTGAGAACTGAGGCTTCGAGAAAGGCTTCGAAAGCTCGAACCTTTTTGCATGAAAGCCTCATTGGTTCAGGAAGCCTCATTTCGCCATCACTAGATACAGTAACAAGTGGTCTGACTTTAAATACTCTTGTGTGGTGATAACATCATTCTACACGGCCTAAATCCTCTCACTGGCCCCTGTGGTAATAACACGCCTCAACTGATGTTCGTCTAGGCTACGTGTGTGTGTTTGTGTTTGTGTCGGGGCCACATTCAGTTATGTGGCAACAAACGCGCTTCTGTCAGATCAGATGAGCGACTGCAACTGGCCGCCCGGATGTCGGTCCCCCTCTAAGTTCCGCTCCTGCGCGGTGAGACGCATATTCAGGACTGTGAGACGTGGCTGCCTCTGGAAAAGTCTCTTCCGAAAGGCAGTACTGTGTGCTGTGCTATGCAGTGAGCAGTGAGGGGGGCTTGTCTGCGTCGGAATCCCAGGCAGAGCTGCGCGATAGGCGAATCTGGATGGCAGGGAGACTCCGGCGTCGCCTCCGTTGGACACTCAGGCTGGTAGGCTAAACTTCTCACGTCTTGTTTTAATTGCCTTTTTTCTTTTTCTTCTTCTTCTTCCCTGGAGATTTTATTTTATGCAAGTAGCCCATGCATGGTGCCATTCGGCCAGCCAGCACGCTGGGCAGTTGTTGCGAGGTGTTGTGATAGTTTGTTATTGGCTCGTCTGGGCGTGTTGGAACTGTAGTCTAGTTTAGAACTAGAACTAGGCTAACGTTATTGACCAGGTGATCTACTATTGTAGTTTTAGGCTACACTGCGCACTATAGAGCTGTGATTGCGGTAGGGAGTTACTTACTTAGGTAGCCCGGAACTACTGCTGTACAAACACGCATCTGTTTAGGTGGCTGGCGGCTGAGGATGCAGTGAGTGATACAGTAGCAGATAGAGAGGCTCAGATAACA
>NC_085879.1:51570209-51580209 GCF_034702125.1 Engraulis encrasicolus
AGGATTAAAAGTTTAATGAATTAATCTGCGTCCCGAGTCAGCCGACGCTTACACGAGTCATTAGTAAGTGAACTATGGCTCTCGCGACCACATCCACGGTAAATAGAAAACCCCACATGCAACTTTTGACAGTGCGGTCCGAACGAGTGACGTGGGAAAAACGTTTCATTTGAAAACATCGCTTTACATTAGATTTGTAACGATTGCTGGCATTCCGTGATGAAAAACAGTCTCACAGCGAGTTTATTTGACCAGCATTTTATCATTACGGTGTAGATTATGAGACAGACATGCCACGGGCACCACGTCATCCTACCTTGTACCCCTTTGAACTTACTGTGAGGGAATGATGCCAGTAAAATTAGCGAGACGGATGGAATTGCTCTCTTTACAAATATAGCGGAGTTTAGCGACTTTAACTCGGATTGAACACTCTGTTGATGGAATAGTCCCCTGGTTGACAACGTGCTTGGGCGTTTCCATAGAAACACATGGTCACATGGTTACATGCAGTCTCGTTTCCATGGAAACTTGGCCACACCTACACATGTGTAGTAAGATGTGCGTAGTCATGGAAACCACGGCCAAACAACCGTAATTACCCACCGGAGAGCTAAAAACACACGAGGAGCATTCATGACCAAAAACCAGACACGCGCGCGCACACACACACACACACACACACACACACACACACACACACACACACACACACACACACATCTGGCCCAGCTTTATCCCGGCTGCATGAGTGATTTTCCAGATGGCTGACTGGACCTTTCCGGTAGGAGCTAACCTTGAGGAACTACCACTATTTCCACTCATAGTGTGTGTGTGTGTGTGTGTGTGTGTGTGTGTGTGTGTGTGCGCGTGCGTGTGTGCGTGCGTGTAGGAGCTAACCAGGAGGAACTGCCACTATTTCCCCTCAGTGTGTATGTGTGCCTGTGTGCGTGCATGTGCGTGTGCACGTGTGTATGTGTCCGTGCGCGCGCGTGTGTGTGTGTGTTTAGTAAAAACCAGTCACCCAGAGCCAGATGCATCATGGGGCTGTGATATTTTTAACTGCTGTGTGTGTGTGTGTGTGTGTGTGTGTGTGTGTGTGTGTGTGTGTGTGTGTGTGTGTGTGTGTGTGTGTGTGTGTGTGTGTGTGTGTGTGTGTGTGTGTGTGTGTGTGTGTGCGCGTGCATGTGTGTGTGTTAGTAAGGACCAGTCACCCAGAGCCAGATGCATCATGGGGCTGTGATGCTGTGGCCATGATATTTTTAACTGGTGTGTGTGCGTGTGCGTGTGCGTGTGCGTGTGCGTGCGCGTGCGCGTGCGCGTGTGCGTGTGTGTGTGACCTTAACTGTGGTGTGCAACAGAAACGGTAGCAGCCACACCCAAGTTAAGACAAGAAAGCCTGTGTGTGTCGGCAATCATGTAGAAGCATGCCCTAGATGTGTGTGTGTCTGTGTGTGTGTATTTAGGTGTAATATTGTGTGTGTGTGTGTGTGTGTGTGTGTGTGTGTGTGTGTGTGTGTGTGTGTGTGTGTGTGTGTGTGTGTGTGTGTGTGTGTGTGTGTCTGTGTCTGTGTCTGTGTCTGTGTCTGTGTCTGTGTGTGTGTGTGTGTGTGTGTGAGGGGTATGGTCATGTCCTAGTTGTGAGATCTTATCCAGGTAAATATGAGCTGTGGAGAAACAAGTTTATAGCTGTACGGACACCAGGGTGTGTGTGTGTGTGTGTGTGTGTGTGTCGGGGAGTGTGTGTGTGTGTGTGTCGGGGAGTGTGTGTGTGTGTGTGTGTGTGTGTGTGTCGGGGAGGGGGGGGGGGGGGGTGTTGAGAAATGGGTCAAGCATTGAGGCTTGGTAATGCAGACATGTGTGGCACGCACACACACGGGTGATTCTCACGAAACGCGCAACAAAGGTGTTTTGACAACCATTTTTTCAAAATGCTTTTTTGATTGAATTTCTTTTTGAATCAGTTACATTAAAGTGTACAGTTACTAAGCACAATAATATCAACTTACCTGACAACTATTTAAAACACATTTTCTAACATTTTAAAAGTCCATGTCTGCTAAAATGCTCATTACCGCAATTTTTTTCTTTCATGAAATGTATTAGGAAACTTAATTGTTCTTGCAGTTTTTTTCATTGAATATTGATAGTTGTACTAGGGGCTTCATAACACACTCAAAAAAGATTTTTTTCTTATTATTGTAGTTTAAGAATTTTACCATTTTACCTCATTACCGCAATAGGATCATTTGTTTTCCTCTTTAATTTTAGAATAAATCAGTGAAAACCTACAATTTCAGTCCAAAAATATACTGAAGTGAAAGAAACATGAAAGGTACAGTGTTCATAAAAAATATACATGAATACAGTTTTCCTTTAGTACTTTTTTTCTACATTTAAGTGCTCATTTCGGTAATGAGGGATACGTTTCGGTAATGAGAATGAGTATTCGGTAATGAGAATAAGGAGGAATACATTGAACTAAAGCCAAATATTAGTAAATGATGTGATTTGTTATTATTGTTAGCACAACGACAGAGTCTCCGGGGCAGAACTAATCAAATGACACCTAATAAGATGATAAATATATTCTATATAAAACCATTCATTACGCTACTGAAGGATATTGGGAATCAAGACTTAACCCAGCCAAAGACCATAAAAGACCATAGGTCAGGGGTGGGGAACCTGTCTCGAGGGCCATTTGAGGCCGTTTAATCAGGCCCCCAATATAAATTCAATGTTATGCAGCTTCACATGAAATATGAGATATTTTGTAAATCTTACAAAATACATTTGCAATACAATTAAGTTATATTCAGGGGAACTAGAGAAGGTGGGGTCTGTTTTAAAGGTGGATGCCTTCAATATAGGCCTAATGTGCAGGGGAAAATCCTGGTTTGTGTTCTTATCCCCTTAATGCACGCCGTACCTCCAGTGGCACGCTGTAATAGTCAATGAAAGTTAACTACCATAGTACTACAATACTATGACATAACACAGGGCCTTTAGTAAAGCACTACGACTTGGTCATTGCTATTCTGGTAACAGCAAGTTTATAAAGGCGTGTCTTAAGGGGTTAATACGGCTCTCTGAGAACTTTTACGGCCCTCAGATGAATTTGAAGAGGCCCCTCGAATGAAAAAGGTTCCCCACCCCTGCAGTAGGTGAAGAGGCGAGGCCCATCCTGGGCACCAAAGTAACATCATAGTATAAGGGGTGAAGGCCAAGGGGTGCACTCTGAAGTTAAAGTTAGTCCATCATCAAAACAACGGAGGGTAGCCACCTGATGACCCCAATGAAGCGCATACATCCCACTCCTCATCCCCACCCTGAATATGACATCACAACTCACCACTGATCTCTCCAGCCAAAAATCTATAGTGGACCAGAAATCTAAATCTTGTCATGAGAAGGAAAATCATGTCGCAGTGCGAGGCCGTGCACTGGACTTTTTTTTCTGACTCGGCGCGCACCGGCAACTAGGAAGTAGGTAGTAGAAGGAACAAGAGATGACTAGAGTAGCTTGTATGGTATGCGGGTTCGGTACACCTTGGTTTTAGGGTCACAGTTCGGTACATTTTCGGTACAGTATCACCTTAATGCTGTCCGGACCAAAGCCGCAATTCACAATGAACGTTATGTGTTATGAAATATCACTGAACACCACTAACTGCTTGTGTTGCACATTGCACATCAATGGCAGTCATAGGTTAGGTCATCAGACTCCCGATTCCCGACCCGCCAGGTTGGTGGAGGGAGTAATTAACCAGTGATCTCCCCCATCCTCCTCCATGACTGAGGTACCCTGAGCATAGTACTGCTCCCGTTCGGGCGCTATTGGGGATCAGGCATAAATGCGGGTGAGGCATAAATGCCATTCTGTTGTGTGCAGTGTTCATGTGTGTGCTGTGGAGTGCTGGATCACAATGACAATGGGAGTTGTAGTTTCCCAAGTGGGCTTTCACTTCACTCACATTTTTGAAAAAGAAAAAATGTTTGGTTTTCAGGACAATATCAGACATGCCCATAATTAGTATAGGGTGCATGAAACACGGAATTAAAATGTTGCAAAATCCTGCTCTTCTCTTGCAGTATTGTTCCGTTGCACTACCTTAACTTCCTTGTCATTTTCTAGCATGTTTGATACTTGTCAAAGGGTGGCACATTAGACTTGGAATTTTGAATTGCTGTGAATGGGCATTTTCAGCTAAATCAGTGCAAAGTGCATTTTGAGGCTGTTTTGATCCAGTTGCCTTTCCACTTACCCAGGACATCAAGAACCCACAGCATGACTAAAAGATGGGTACATGGGTGTTTAAGCATGGCTAAAGGATCGGAGTATGGGGGCTGAAACCTTGCTAAAGGCTGCAAACAACATGCATAAGCAGTTTCTAATTTGGGAAAGTGTAAAGGCAACTACAGCATTCCTCCAAATGATTCTTCTTACTAGTTTTGATTGAAATATTCTAAAAACTGCTTCACACTGAATTCGCTAAAAAGGCCTATTCACTACTATTTCAAATGCCAAGCCTTTTGTTACACCACAAAGATTTTGGAAGGAAGTCAAGTTAGTAAAAAAGGATAAATACTCAAACCCACTACAAATGAGGGTATGACAACCAAACACAGGAAGCAAAAAAACCTGTCAATTTCTGGAAAAGCACATAGACTTGAAGTGAGTCGATTTTGTCTCCCAACTTTTTCCCTTTTTGCCATCTACGTAATCTGACAACTTCACTGCGAGTGCTGGCTTCGTTGTTTGCAATTGCCTTTGCATTGGGTGACATTTCTAGGCAATTTGAGCATTTTTTGCATCAAAAGACCACATTTCGAGGGTGGAAACAGCCAGAATATTGATTCATGGGTTGGCATGTGAGCAAGAATTAAGTTGTGACTTGCTACTGTCAATGAACTCTCACAACAGGGTTTCTGGCCCATAGTCGATTATTGTTCTTCCAAGGGTGGGACAAAATGTAAATGTTACCACAACATTAGCCAGAAAGGATGAGAACATAAAAATGGTCTATGAACAACACCTATATGACCACTCAATTTAGCCTATGTAATGTATAGGGAGATGATCACTTTTACAGACAACCCCCATTAGATGAAGGAACTATTGCATATGTTAGGCATTTACTTTTGCTTTGTTTACTTGCAATATTGTATATCAAATATCGATTCAATACAATTGCATATTTCAACCTGAAATGGATGCAATTTCACTTAACACTTTCATCAGTGCTTTAACTATAATTAAGTGACATAGTGACAATATTTATACTGCAAAAATATAATTTGTATTTAAGGTTGCAGTTGCATGTTTAAAAATGTACATAAATAAAAAGTGAAATACATATATGTCATGGAAATATATTCTAAATGTAAATCACCATAGAGTCTCATTACCGAAATTGACAATCCTCATTACCGAAAGGTACTTAAAACATTGCGGTAATGAGAATGTGCATTGCGGTAATGAGATGGCTCAGCACAGTAATGCTAACTGTAACTTGAGTAATTATGACATGGCTAATTCATGACCATTGTTGAATTCTGAAAAGGAATACCCTATTACCAAGCAAGTTTAAAATGAAAAAATCTTTTTCATTTCGAAATATTGACTGATTTCGGTAATGAGAACCACTTTTGTCGTATTTGCATATTTTTGAGACAAATTGTGACATTTTACAGGCACAAACAATAAGGCTGACTAATCATGTAGCCATCTTGAATCTCCTGTTAGTACAGATGAATTGGAGGTAGTTTCAGCTCATATTGAAATTCTGATGGCTTTTAATTGTAGTTCTGAAATATATTGCGGTAATGAGAAGAAAAACTTGGGGACACGATCTTTTCTTGAAATATTCATTAGTGTTCATTATTTAAATTGCCAACAAGGAACACTTAATGAAACCTCGGACATAGACTAACGCTCTTGTTGTGTCATTTATGTATTTTTAAAATTTGTATTATGTTTTACCCCAATTCAAAGACCAGAAATTTTGGTCGGGACACATTTCGGTAATGAGAATTTGCCTATAAAATGCAGAAAAAGTGGAAAATAAAAATAATATTTTTAAAAATGAACTAGTGTACCAGAAAGTACACGTCTTGCTCTACAGTCATGTATATTATCAAAAGAATCCCTGTCATATTTAACCATTAAAAAGTCATTGCCATTGTTTTTTTTAGCTTCGTGAGAATCACCCACACACATGCACACACACACACATGCACACACACACACACGCAGACACACACACTCACAAAAAAAAGAGCGCGTGTGTGTGTTATGTGTGTGTGTGTCAGAGACTGAAGTGATTATCGAGTTTAGTGTGTGTGTGTGTGTGTTGTGTGTGTGTGTGTGTCAGAGACTGAAGTTATTATCGAGTTTAGTGTGTGTGTGTGTGGAGCAGTGGCATCAATTGCTGACGTGATCATTCGGTTAAGTGTGTGTGTGTGTGTGTGTGTGTCTACAGAGGGTTCTCAGCAGCTGAAGCGCCTGTTGAGTTTAACCTGTGTGTGTGTGTGTGTGTGTGTGTGTGTGTGTGTGTGTGTGTGTGTGTGTGTGTGTGTGTGTGTGTGTGTGTGTGTGTGTGTGTGTGTGTGTGTGTGTGTGTGTGTGTGTGTGTCTACAGAGGGTTCTCAGCAGCTGAAGCGCCTGTTGAGTTTTGCGATCGGCGGTCTCCTTGGCGACGTGTTCCTGCATCTCCTCCCTGAAGCCTGGAACCTCAGCTGCAGCCCAGGTACACACACACACACACACACACCGACACACACACACACACACACACACACACACACACACACACACACACACACACACACACCGACACACACACACACACACACACACACACACACACACACACACACACACACACACACACACACACACACACACACACACACACACCTCCCTGAAGCCTGGAACCTCAGCTGCACCCCAGGTACACACACACACACACACACACACACACACACACACACACACACACACACACACACACACACACACACACACACACACACAGGACAGGTAACAGTGACGAACTGGTAACAATGGACAATAATAAATACAGTATAAATGAACATTGAACATTTAACATAGGTTATTTAGCATTGAACATGTAACATATATAAGATAATAAAGAAAGAAGACACTACAATAATAGAAATAATAACAGTGGAAGTACAGTATAATAATAATAATAATAATAATAATAATAATAATGATAATAATAATAATAATTGCAGTCTGTGTTCCCAATTTTCCGACCGCAATGCTGTTCTTTCTGACACCGCCAGTATATTGCGTGTTGTTCTACTGCTTTTTAAGCAAGCGTGTGCAATCGGTTGCTTGCGGTGACGTGCGTAATTTGCGGCTCGCAGCAAGCGAACCGAGGGCCTAAGGCTTAGGGCCTAAGCTGTTGCATACTTCACTTATCGTGAGCTTAGAATTATAAGGTTCTATCTCTGTTTAGGGTAGTTCTGAGATATTGAGCATCAAAGTTTTTACATCCCAGATGTTTTGTGAGATAGAACCTTTTTATTTTATTAATAACAATGTGAAATAATATTTTTGTTTACAAAAATAACACCACACAGGCATTAACAAACATGTAATTGGTCAGATTATGTCAAAAACTCAATTTCTCAACTTGAAAAAGAATGGTCGTCGCACACTCAGAACTTCATGCAGTTACATTTACTGTAATAAGACCAACGTTTCGGCTTACGCCTTCATCAGGGTCATCTTACACATGAACAGCTGAGTGTTCTTTTACAACATAACATTGATTAGACAGGTGTTCATTGGAGGTGTGTCCCGGGAATCCCCAGTGCGTCATCCCAATTGCTCCCAATTGCAGTCAATCAGCTGGTGGTAGGCCTACTCCTATATCACAGGAAACGTTGCAATAAAAAGACATACAAGGCTATACATAGGCTATATACAATTACATACACATTGACATTGACATTTCACAATTCTGACAATCTTTTAATAAATACATTTATAGAAAACATCTGAACATTACTGAAACCCAAAGAAAAACTCAATTGAGCTAGAACCTTATAATTCTCAGCTCACGTTATGCCTTGGGACAGCCCTGCTGGAAACCTAATATTGTAGTGTAGGGTAATGTAGTGTAATGTAGTGTATTGATTCTTCCTCTGGAGGGCAGTCATGAGTCACTTTGGGTTTTGCTTCTACCCCCAGGGCCTCTAGGAGCTGATGGAGCTGTAATGTTATATGATAATGTGTGTGTGTGTGTGCGCGTGTGTGTGTGTGTGTGTGTGTGTGTGTGTGTGTGTGTGTGTGTGTGTGTGTGTGTGTGTGTGTGTGTGTGTGTGTGTGTGCGTTTGTGTGTGTGTGTGCGTTTGTGTGTGTGTGTGCGTTTGTGTGTGTGTGTGCGTGTGTGTGTGTGCGTGCGTGTGTGTGTGTGTGTGTGGGGGGGGGGGGGGTTCTTGTGTGTGTGTGTGTGTGTGTGGGGGGGGGGGGGGGGGGTTCTGACTGTGTGTGTGTGTGTGTGGGGGGGGGGTTCTGACTGTGTGTGTGTGTGTGTGCGTGTGCGTGTGTGTAGAGGGCGATCATGAACGCCACTACCGCCTCCAGGGTCTCTGGGTTCTAACTCTGTGTGTGTGTGTGTGTGTGTGTGTGTGTGTGTGTGTGTGTGTGCGTGTGTGTGTGTGTGTGTAGAGGGCGATCATGAACGCCACTACCGCCTCCAGGGTCTCTGGGTTCTAACTGGCCTTCTCTCCTTCCTGCTGCTGGAGAAGATCTTCCCTGATGAAGACACACACACCGTAAGACACACACACACACACCGTAAGATGCACACACACACCGTAAGACGCACACACACACCGTAAGACGCACACACACACATTTGAAGACATACACACTTGAAGACACACATACACACACTTGAAGACATAAACACTTGAAGACACACATACACACACACACACACACACACACACACACACACACACACACACACACATACACACTTGAAGACACGCACACCGTAAGACACACACATACACACTTGAAGACACACACACCGTAAGATGCACACACACACACACACACAAAGACACACACACCGTAAGACGCACACATACACACTTGAAGACACACACACCGTAAGACACACACACACACGCACTTTAAGACACACACACTGTAAGACACACACACACACACACGCACTTGAAGACACACACACCGTAAGACACACATACTCAACATAATTCACACACACCGTAAGACACACATACCGTAAGATGCACACACACTGTAAGACACACACAAACACACACACACACCGAAAGATGCACACACACCGTAAGACACACATAAACACACACACACACACACTGTAAGATGCACACACACACACACACACACACTGTAAGATGCACACACACACACACACCGTAAGACACACACCGACTCACCGTTATTCACACTCCCTCTAAGAGACAGCGTCACACACAGTTTTAGTCAAAGTTGCAAGTTCCTCTATTTTAGTGTGAACACATGGCTGTATGGGGAGGGGGGAGGGGGTGTCCATGGCCTAATAGTGATTTTACCCCACACTGCTCCAGGGACTGTAACCAATACCCTGTACCAAGGCACCTAACCCCACATTGCTCTCGGGACTGTAACCAATACCCTGTACCAAGGCACCTAACCCCACACTGCTCCAGGGACTGTAACCAATACCCTGTACCAAGGCACCTAACCCCACACTGCTCCAGTGATACAGCTGGTGATGATGCTTTCAATGGTTCTTCTGTAACTGCAAGTCACTTCTCAGAAAAGCATCAGCTTAGTGTCATGCAATTTAAAGGACAAGTGCAGTATGATGCTCAGGGTACCTCAGTCATGGAGGAGGATGGGGGAGAGCACTGGTTAATTACTCCCCTCACCAACCTGCCGGGTCGGGAGTCGAACCGGCAACCTTTGGGCTACAAGTCTGACGCC
>NC_085879.1:51590209-51597709 GCF_034702125.1 Engraulis encrasicolus
TATTGATCTGCATACATGTATGGTTGTCATGGTTACCTGATTATTGAAGCCCATGAAGTTTTTACAACTGCGGTTGCCATGGCTACATCATCGCTGACACCTGTACATCGCCACTGTTGCCCATAGAGAGACACGGTTTCCATGGTAACATCATTACTGACACCCGTACATTTTGAGGTTGCCGTAGCAACACCATTGTTGGCACCCTAGGCTAGCAGCCAAAAGGTTGTTGCTGATTCACGTCTTTGTGTTTTTTGTTACTGAGTTTCACCCTCGTTGGTTAGGTCACCTGTCAATCAGGCAAACGGTCCAGTTGTTACTGAATGCTCCCATCATCCTCCCGCCCCCCCATCACAAAGTTGGTATTGGATCACACTACACTCCTACCTCCTGCATATTCTGCACATCTACTCTTAGACACACACACACACACACACACACACACGCACACGCACACGCACACGCACACACACACACACTCAAACAGTGCATCACAACTTGCTTCTAAATCACCCAAAAACATCTACACTCCTGAAAACTCAGCACACACCCTTAGGTACACTACACACACACACCCTTAGGTACACTACACACACACACCCTCCCTCCTTACAACTCGACACTACAGATACACTACACACACACAAACACTTTTTAGAACTCTACAGTGTACACACTTCCAAAAAACACACCCCAATGTATATAGGATGGAAATATATTTTATTTAATAAAACCCAAGAAAATGATCTTTTTGAAAATGATCTTTTGAAATGTCTGTAAAAAGAAAACGACACTTTTATCATGATGTGGACTCAGTATTATTTGTAAACTACAAAATAAAAGTGTTTTCATGGATGAAGTGTTTGAGTTGTATTTATTAATTGATTAAAAGTGTTTTCTGAGATGTGCATGTTGTTTGAATGAGATGAGAGGAAGAGGGGAGGTAGCCTGATTATCATCGACTTTCAAATCTCTTCGAGACTTGGTCTGACCAAGAGCATAGCAATTAACATTTCCCAAAAGGCATGATTGACAAGCCTCCCTTGGTTTACTTATGGTTGTGTGCTTCCCGACAAAGTGGAAGGAGTTGCCGATTTTTAAGGAGCTCAAAGTACTTGCATTGCTCTTGACCTGGGCTGCGTTTCCCAAAAACTCTTAAGTAGTACTTAAGCCTAAGTAGTACTTAATTATGAGGGTCCGCCTAGGCAATATCCCAGAAATAGGTTTCCTGTCATCACTAAAAGTTTATAAATACACTATTTTACCTCACACATTCACTTTAGCAAGCATTTTATTTGTATGTACCAGAACAGAACATTGTATATAGGACAATACAATTATTTTGTGCATAAACTTTTGTTGATATGATATATTACCTAGGCGGCCAAAAAGGGCACTTCAACTATGAAACTGGGCTGCCTGTTGCCAAATTTGATCTTTTCATGAAAGTTTATGAAGTAATAAACTAATATTTTGTAGTATGGTCAAAGTACAGTCATTTTTGCCGCTAAAAATGTCTATTTCTGGAAATTCATAATGGCTGACCATGGGGATGATCCCCCTTTTCATGTAAGAAACGTACAATGTCATAATGAATACTTAAAATTTTATGGTTTATTTCATGTGGTAAGTTTTCATGAAAGAGGTAACATTAATGAATGGGAAGCATGAATTCTGGAAATAAACAACAAAAAAATCTCACACAGTGTCCCTTTAAGTACTACTCAGGCTTAAGTACTACTTAAGAGTTTTTGGGGAACGCAGCCCTGACTGGTAGCAACGCTGAAGGTGCCTGGATAGAGGGGAGGCTCCTCTAATGTCCAGATGGCTTATGAAATCTGAATAATCAAAACAAATGGAGACGTAGAGGGGTCAAAATCTGTACAGCTGTGTGTGTGTGTGTGTGTGTGTGTGTGTGTGTGTGTGTGTGTGTGTGTGTTTGTGTGGAGTGTGGGAAAGAGTATTTGGCTCAGGGCTTCATGTTTCACAAGGCTTATTATGACATCTCCTAGATTGTGTGTGTGTCTGTTTCTGTGTGTCTTTGTGTGTGTGTGTGTGTGTGTGTGTGTGTGTGTGTGTGTGTGTGTGTGTGTGTGTGTGTGTGTGTGTGTGTGTGTGTGTGTGTGTGTGTGTGTGTGTGTATGTGTGTGTCTGTGTGTCTGTGTGTCTTATACTTCCATCCATGACTGCACCCAAAAAAGGCAAGGCCCCACAACCACCTGTCTGTGCTCTGGAGTACAGTAGTATCAGTGAGGATGACATGGTTGAAAGCACAGTCTGATATCAACTGGGTCCCTACCCACATAGTAACAGTTGTTTTGAAAATAAGCAGATAAGGGGACCCGTGGACAATCTTATTCCAGTTCTAACAACAAAACGAGGTCTCTTGAGGACACGCATACATTCCCCCAAGACGGCAAGCATGGGAAATCTCAGACTTGTCCCAAAAAAACTCACTACCACAGTGGAAATGCCTCCAATGCTCAATGCTAAATTAGCTTTACAGAATAGTAGATCTCTAAGGAACAAGCCTTTTGTTGTCAATGAGTTTATCTGTACCCACAACCTTGATTTTTTATTTTTAACTGAAACATGGCTGGAAAAATCCACTAGCTCTATCACACTTATAGAAGCAACTCCGTCACACTTTAATTTCATTAGTACAGAAAGGCAGAATAAACAGGGAGGGGGGATAGCAATTATTTTCAAGGCACTGTTTCAATGTCAAAAGACATCACTAGGTGAATTTTCATCTTTTGAATACTTAGCTGCAGTTCTAAAATGTTCTTCTGACATACTGTTATTGACTATTTACAGACCTCCAAGACTTTCTGCACCACTCTTCTTAGAGGAATTTGGTGAGCTGTTGTCGAATGTTTGTGTGAACTATGATAGCTTGTTTATAGCAGGCGATTTTAATTTTTACGTGGACGACTTAGAGAATGTCTATGCTAAGGAATTTTTAAGTCTTATTGACATTTTTAGCCTCACACAGCATGTAACAGGACCAACACACAACCAAGGTCACACTTTAGACCTAATAATAACAAAAGGCCTTAATGCTTGTGCTAGTGTCAAAGACTATGGCTTTTCTGACCATTACTGCATTTTTTCTGATGTTTCTATGTACCCTCATGTTCAAAGGGAATCTGTTACAGTCAAAAAACGTATAATCAACTGTGAGACAGCCTCACTCTTTCAGCAAGCACTTTCAGAGATCCAAAGTCAAACCTCAGAGAGTGCAGATGATCTCATGGTTAATTTTAATTCAAGGATGACCCGTATTATGGATGTTATTGCCCCCAAAAAAATCAAAACAGTGGGACGTGAAAAAGCACCTTGGAGAAAGAATCCCACAGTTATATTGCTAAAGCAAGAATGCAGGAGGGCTGAAAGACAGTGGCGTAAATCCAAACTTGAAGTCCACTACCAAATCTATAAACACACACTCTCGAAATACAACCAAGAAATTTCCAAAGCTAGACAATCTTTTTTCTCTGACATAATTAACAGAAATATTAATAATGCACGTGTCCTGTTTGGCACTGTGGAAAAGCTAGCAAGGCCCCCAAATCTAATGCCCTCTGAGTTCCTCTCAGTCAGCAAATGCAATGAGTTCGCATCCTTTTTCAAAGGAAAGATTGAAAAAATACGTGCAAACATACTCACACATGTGCAACCGACCCAAGATTCAGACCAGCTTGCTATGGTGAAGTTAAATCCTAACCTCATGAGAAATTTTCATTTAGTTGATGTGGACATTCTTAATAGAACGGTACAAAGTCTTAGCTCCTCTACATCTGACTTAGATATTTTACCAACAGCCTTCTTCAAATCCATCTTAAATCTAATATCATCAGATGTACTTCAGATCATCAACACCTCACTACAAACAGGCATATTCCCAGGCTGTCTGAAAGAAGCAGTTGTGAAACCCTTACTGAAAAAGAACAACCTGGATGCACTGGTACTAAACAACTATAGGCCCATATCCAATCTACCATTCATGGGTAAAATAATAGAGAAAATTGTTTTTAACCAATTAACTGCTTTTCTAATCTCTAATAGCTATTTTGATAAGTTTCAATCAGGTTTCCGTGCCTACCACAGCACTGAAACAGCTCTTATTAAAGTTATGAATGACATAAGATTGAATTCTGATGCTGGCAAATCATCCGTCTTGGTACTTCTTGATTTGAGTGCTGCTTTCGATACAGTTAATCATTCTATACTACTACATAGACTGGAACACTGGGTTGGCTTTACGGGCATAGTGATCGACTGGTTAAAATCGTACTTACAACAAAGAAGTTTTTTTGTCGCCATTGGAAGACATACTTCATCACCAATGTCTCTGGATTGTGGGGTCCCCCAGGGCTCCATTCTGGGACCACTACTGTTCAATCTGTATATGTTGCCACTGGGACACATTATCGAGAATAACTCCATAAATTACCATAGCTATGCGGATGATACCCAGCTCTACTTATCTATGTCCCCAAATGACTATACCCCCCTTGAATCACTCTATCATTGCATGGACCAAATTAACAAATGGATGTCTCACAATTTCCTCCAGCTGAACACAGATAAAACTGAAGTAATTATATTTGGGAAAAGAGAGGAGAGACAAAAGATTGCTACTATCCTTGAAACGAAGGGACTGAAAGCAAGGGAAACAGTTAAAAATCTTGGGGTCCTCATTGACAGTGACCTAAACTTCAACAGTCACATGAAAGCTATTACTAAGTCTGCATTTTATCACATAAAAAACGTCTCTAAATTTAGGGGCCTGATGTCTAAACATGATCTGGAGAAGCTAATACATGCCTTTATTTCTAGTAAAGTTGATTACTGTAACAGTCTTTTTACTGGCCTCCCCAATAAAACCATTAAACAGCTTCAACTTGTACAAAACGCAGCTGCAAGGGTTCTTACAAAGACAAGGAAGTTCGACCACATTACTCCAATTTTAAGATCGCTGCATTGGCTCCCAGTAAGCTACAGAATTGATTTTAAGGCTATGCTACTTGTGTTTAAATCACTAAATGGAATGGGACCCACATATCTACTGGATATGTTTCAGCTGTATGCACCAACTAGGTCACTAAGGTCAACGGAGAAGAATTTGCTGGTGATTCCAAAAGTCAAAACAAAGTGTGGAGAGGCAGCCTTTAGCTTCTATGCTTCAAAGCTTTGGAACCAGCTTCCAGATGACATAAAAAATGCACCCACTATTGATAGCTTTAAATCTAGACTCAAGACAAAGCTGTTCTCAGATGCTTTCCCCTAGCTTAAATTACTTATTCTTATTATTTTTATTTTTTATTTAATTTGTTTCATTTTATTTCATTTTATTATTATTTTTACCTTATGTTTTATCTTAATGTTTTTAAATGCTTTTTGACTCTAATTCATTTCCTTCTTTCTTCCCTGTTTCCTTTCATTTACATTTGTTAACTTTGTGAAGCACATTGAGTTGCACCTGTGTATGAAATGCGCTATATAAATAAACTTGCCTTGCCTTGCCTTGCCTTGCCTTTGTGTGTGTGTGTGTGTGTGTGTGTGTATTTCCTCTCCATTGGATATGCAGTGTTTCAGACTCCCAAGTGCCATCATCAATCTTTACACACACACACACACACACACACACACACACACACACACACACACACACACACACACACACACACACACACACACACATTCACACACTTGCAGCGATCAGCCATGAAGGATCCGGGATTTGATGGGCCCCAGACTGTCGATCGAGGTGTGTGTGTGTGAGAGTGTGTGTGTGTGTGACAGAGACAGAAGCATCTGTGTTGTGTCTGGTAAATATTTGAGTGGGATGACGTGAGGTATTTCTGTGGGTGTGGGCATGGGTGTGTGGATGGGGGGGGGGGTGGTGACGTGAGGCATTAGTATATCTTCTCCTCTCACAGAAAACAGAAGAATAGAGTAGAGTAGAGTACAGTAGAGAAGAGTAGAATAGTAGAGTAGAGTAGAACAGAGTAGTAGAGTAGAGTAGTAGAGTAGTAGAGTAGAGTAGTAGAGTAGAGTAGTAGAGTAGAGTAGAGTAGTACAGTAGAGTAATAGAGTAGTAGAGTAATAGAGTAGAGTAGTAGAGTAGAGTAGAGAACAGTAGAGTAGAGTAATAGAGTAGTAGAGTAATAGAGTAGAGTAGTAGAGTAGAGTAGAGTAGTAGAGTAGTGTAGAGTAGTAGAGTAGAGTAGTAGAGTAGAGTAGAGTAGTAGAGTAGAGTAGAGTAGAGTATAGTAGAGTAGTAGAGTAGAGTAGTAGAGTAGAGTAGAGTAATAGAGTAGAGTAGAGTAGAGTAGAGTAGAGTAGTAGAGTAGAGTAGAGTAGTAGAGTACAGTAGAGTAGAGTAGAGTAGTAGAGTACAGTAGAGTAGAGTAGAGTAGAGTAGTAGAGTACAGTAGAGTAGAGTAGAGTAGTAGAGTAGAGTAGTAGAGTACAGTAGAGTAGAGTAGAGTAGTAGAGTACAGTAGAGTAGAGTACAGTAGAGTAGTAGAGTAGAGTAGAGTAGTAGAGTACAGTAGAGTAGAGTAGAGTAGTAGAGTACAGTAGAGTAGAGTACAGTAGAGTAGTAGAGTAGAGTAGAGTAGTAGTAGAGTACAGTAGAGTAGAGTAGTAGAGTAGAGTAGTAGAGTACAGTAGAGTAGAGTAGAGTAGTAGAGTACAGTAGAGTAGAGTACAGTAGAGTAGTAGAGTAGAGTAGAGTAGTAGTAGAGTACAGTAGAGTAGTAGAGTAGAATGGAGTAGAGTACAGTAGAGTAGAGTAGAGTAGTGTGGAATAGAGAAGAGACAGGTTAGAGTTGAGTAACAGAGTAGAATGGAGTGGGGTAGAGTAGAGTAGTGTGGAGAGAAGAGACAAGTCGAGTAACATGGGGTGTAGTAGAGTAGAGTAGTAGAGTAGAGTAGTAGAGTAGAGTAGTAGAGGAGTAGAGTAGAGTAGAGTAGTGTAGAGTACAGTAGAGTAGAGTAGTAGAGTAGAGTAGAGTAGTAGAGTAGTAGAGTAGTAGAGTAGAGTAGAGTAGAGTAGTAGAGTAGAGTAGTGTAGAGTAGAGTAGTAGAGTAGAGTAGTCGAGTAGAGTAGTAGAGTAGAGTAGTAGAGTAGTGTAGAGTAGTAGAGTAGAGTAGAGTAGAGTAGGATACAGTAGAGAGCCTGAAACAAAGTATGGCATAGTGTCATGAGAAAGTTTGGGCGCCCTTTTGGAAAATCATTACATCGGGTTATTGTTTCTGTAACACCTATGAACATTCTTCCACTGCTGAATTTTTTCTCTTTCCCTACAGTTTAACATGTGTCAAAAGGAAGTTGCTACTTTAGAAGTTCAACGAGAAATAAACCGATGTAATGATTTTCCAAAAGGGCGCCCGAACTTTCTCATGGCACGCCACTGTATGTGCTGAAGATTTCCTTATGTCCCCCAAACAGGAATTACAGACAACTAACAAACGGTACAATTAGTGTGT
>NC_085879.1:51607709-51610209 GCF_034702125.1 Engraulis encrasicolus
CCTGTGACCAATACCCTGTACCAAGGCACCTAACCCCACACTGCTCCAGGGCCTGTGACCAATACCCTAGCCTGTATAGTATTGTGAGAAGGTAGTCTAACCCTTCTCACTGGTTTTAATGAGTTACACAAAGTTGACGCTTGTTGGATGAACTTCATAGACTGAACAGACACACACGCACACATACACCCGCACACAGATCTCGAAAGTTGCAACACATGCGGGGCTCGCGGCCGAGAACTTCACATGATGAACTTTGTTCCATCAGTCATGTCTGCATCGCGGAATGCACACTGTGGGGGCAGCGTTCCATCAATGACTTGTTGGGGGAGACTGGGTTTAACTTGTGTATTTGAATGTGTAAACTGTTTTGATGATGTGGTCAATTTTTTCATATATCACAGGGATTTGGGAATGTGTAATATGTGCGCAGGGCAATTGTCTTTTGTTTTTGTGTTTGTGATTTTTGTAAACCGGCAGCAGAGTAGGCTATCACGGTAAGAGCAGTGTAGGCAGCAATTGTGAAGCTGTGTAGCTAATGGATAATTGAATGTAATTAGTGAATTTGCCCAAGAGAAGGGTGTGTTTAAAATGTCCGTGTCACTCGGTGAACGGGAGATTCAGAATCAGAGACAGACAGGTGCGCGAACAAGGAGCAGCTGAAGACCAGAAGGTAGCTGGCTCTGCGCAGTCTTAGTTTGCTAGATGCTGCTGATGTATGAGAGTAAGTTAGAAACGCTGCCGTGTCCTGTTAAAAAGTTTGCATTGTGCCCTCGTGCATATTTGCTTTGGTGTCAGAAGTAAATAAACAGAGCTCGAATATTTTTCTAAGCTTTGGCGCCGTGAAGTTCCTATCCTTCCATCTGCACTCCAGCCGCAAAGTTTCATGTTGACGGTGGCAAAGCAATCGCTTTTCCACAAGTATCTTAAAGGATGACTTCAGTCAATTTCAACATGCAGTTGTAATGCTCACACTACCCTAGACTTGTCTGTACCTGAGGGTTTTTTTTCTTCTTCTTCAGCCTTTTGCGAGATCCTGGTCATTGTAATGGGGGCAGCGGTTTGTTTACATAAAAAAATAAATTGTTTTATTTATTCCCAAAAACAACCAAAAGGTTATGCAACATCAGCAGACAACTAGCAAACAGAAAATTTGGAGTAGGCCTACGTACATTTAAAAAAGTAAATAAATAAAAAATAATAAACAAACGCTACCCCCCATTAGAATAGCTCAGATCTCGGAAAGGGCTGAGCCGAAAAAATGTGGCATCACCGGGTACTGACAAGTCAAGGGTAGTGTGAGCAATACAACAGCATATTGAAATTGACTGAACTGGTGCTTTAAAGGGACACTGTGCAGGAAATGGTCAAAAAGGGTACTGCAACTACTTTGTATGCTGCTCATTGAAAATGGGCTGCCTATTGCCAAATTTGATCTTTACATGAAGGTTTACTAAGTATTAAACAAATATTTTCTACTACTAGCATGGCCCAAGTACAGTCATTTTTGAAGCTAAAACTGGCTATTTTTGGAAATTCAAAATGGCAGACCATGGAGAAGATCCCCCTTTTCATGTAAGAAAAGTGCAATTTTTTCAGTCATAATGAATACTTAGAATTTTATGGTGGTGGTAAGTATTCATAAAAAAGGTAACATTAGTGAATGGGCAACATGAATTCTGGAAATAAACAACTAAAAATCTCACACAGTGTCCCTCTAATAACTGTAGCTCAAACTACATGATGATTTTGTGTCGTATTTTGATGTTGGGTTGCTGCGCACACATAAATAATCGTAACTGTCAATCTTGTCCCCGATCGCAAACACAGAGACAATGCCCGACGTTCTATTTTGAGTCATAAATATCAAACAGTGTTTGATATCTACGATTTGCAATCGGCGACTCTTTGAGCTGCCAAATTCTATCTTAGAATGTCACACACGGCGAGGAAATATTGCCTGACAATCGCTTGCGATGGTACTGTGGAGTTATGTTCCACCGATTGTCATAAGGGGGGTTTTCAGCCGAGAATCGGGCCGATAGTCGTATGGTTTGAGCCTGGTTTAAAGGCCTTTCCCATTACTACTCTCCACCCCTACCCCTTTGCCTTCCTCTTGCCCCTCGTGCTTTCGAACAAATTTTTAAAATGCAATCGCAATGCACTCAGGGAAATCTGTCGAAGCCCTCCATCCGTGGAGTGAGGTGCCCTTCGCTGAACCCCTACCCCTCTGTCTGAACGTGAATCGGGATGGCACTACTCCTTGGTCAGGTGTGTAGGAGTGGAACCCCTAGGTCACCAACGTTAAAGCCCAACCTTACTTGAGCAAGACACCTAACTCCACACTGCTCCAGGGACTGTAACCAACATCCTGTTCTAAAAACAAGTGTGAGTCTGCTTTGTTCTCTGCAGTGGCAGACTGAGGAACTTTTAATATTTACAGTGTACACAGACAAACAAACACACACACACACACACACACACACACACACACACACAC
>NC_085879.1:51625209-51632193 GCF_034702125.1 Engraulis encrasicolus
TTTCTGTGCACAGACGTGTTTCGGCGTGTGCCTTCCTCAGTGTGCAACACAAGGCACACGCCGAAACGCGTCTGTGCACAGAAAAATAAAGAAAAAAATTGATGCAAGGTGCGCCCCCCTTCTCTTTGATTCTAAGTATTCATTTGGGACAGCACCCTTAAAAGTTATCAAGAAACCTGAGTGAAGCCTGCTACCTACTTGATTTAGATTTGGACTAATGGTTAAAGGTGCACTGTTTAGAATGGTGGCCAGAGTTGGTATTGCAACTATGCTGTTCAGTGGAACTGTGTTGTCTACTGCCAAATTTGATATTTTCATGAATATTTACTAACTGATGAACTGATATTTACTAGTATGTATGACCTAAATACAGTAAGTATTGCAGCTATAGATACCATTTTCTGGAAAGTCAAAATGGCGGACCATGGAGTAGATCTCCCTTTTCATTTATGAAAAGTGCAATTTTTCCAGTCATAATGAATACTTAGAATTTGATGGTGGTGGTAAATATTCATGGAAAAGGTAACATTAGTGAATGGCTCATGTAAATAAACTGCTAAAAATATTATACAGTGTACCTTTAAGAAGATGGACTTAGATCAGAGGGTTGCAGGCTCAGATCCCAGCATTCTACTCCATACTGCACTCCATGGCTGAAGTCACCAAACGTCTCCTAACCAAAGGTCCCCGTGACATCACATGGATCTAGGAGAAACATAGGGGCTTGATGTATCTTACTCTAACAGAAGGTTGTTTGGCCAAATCCTCCAGAAGGGCTGTGGGCAGCCTAATGCTAAAAGGAACTAACTAACTCCTCCAGAAGGGCTGTGGGCAGCGTAACGCTAACAGGAACTAACTAAAGGGCTGTGGGCAGCCTAACGTTAACAGGAACTAAACCATCCAGACGGGCGGTGGGTAGCCTAACACTAACAGGAACTAACTAAACCATCCAGAAGGACTGTGGGCAGCCTAACGTTAACAGGAACTAACTCTTCCAGAAGGACTGTGGGCAGCCTAACGCTAACAGGAACTAACTCTTCCAGAAGGACTGTGGGCAGCCTAATGCTAACAGGAACTAACTCTTCCAGAAGGACTGTGGGCAGCCTAATGCTAACAGGAACTAACTCTTCCAGAAGGACTGTGGGCAGCCTAATGCTAACAGGAACTAACTGAAGGGCTGTGGGCAGCCTAACGCTAACAGGAACTGAACCATCCATAAGGGCTGTGGGCAGCCTAACGCTAACAAGAACTAACTGAAGGGCTGTGGGCAGCCTAATGCTAACAGGAACTAACTAAACCATCCAGAAGGACTGTGGGCAGCCTAACGCTAACAAGAACTAACTGAAGGGCTGTGGGCAGCCTAACGTTACCAGGAACTGAACCATCCATGAGGGCTGTGGGCAGCGTAACGCTAACAGGAACTAACTAAAGGGCTATGGGTAGCCTAACGTTAACAGGAACTGAACCATCCAGAAGGGCTGTGGGCAGCCTAATGCTAACAGGAACTAACTAAAGGCTGTGGGCAGCCTAATGCTAACAGGAACTAACTAAAGGGCTGTGGTCAGCCTAATGCTAACAGGAACTAACTAAAGGGCTGTGGGCAGCCTAATGCTAACAGGAACTAACTAAAGGGCTGTGGGCAGCCTAACGCTAACAGGAACTAACTAAAGGGCTGTGGTCAGCCTAACGCTAACAGGAACTAAATCCTCAGAAGGGCGGTGGGTAGCCTAACACTAGCAGGAACTAACTAACTCCTCCAGAAGAACTGTGGGCAGCCCAATGCTAACAGGAACAAGCAGACAGGAAATGCTGTGAGAGCACGACAAACGTTGAAATGGGCGAGGTTGGGGGCGTGCTGCTTCAATGAGTTAAGGTGTCGTACCAATTACAACAGTGACCCGGGTTCGATTCTGCCCTGAGGTCCTCTGCCGGTTCTTCCCCATCTCTCTCTCCCCACTCATTTCCTGTCCTATCTCAAGTAAAGGCATAAAAAACAAAAATATTTTTTTAAAGAAGAAGAAATGGGCAGGGTTAGCTACATCAGATCTGCATCAGGGCCACATCATCCTCTGTTGGAGTGAGAATATGAGTTGTCAACCCTCTCTAAACCTCTCTCTACTATTTTCTTAGCCTAGAAATCTAGACGCCCCTAGCGACCGCAAATTGAATTTGCTCCCGGGGGCAGTCTAGCGGACCCCGGTCGTTTTGCGAGGCTGAAAGTTATCCGATGACAGGGCCAATCAAATCGCGAGGGGGGCCGGGCTACCTAGTAAACAGGAAACTTTCTAAGAAGAAGCATGGTATCCGCCCGTGCTACGTACAGCACGAAAGTGTTTACTTAATTTAAAAAGCCTGGATGATAATACATTTCGTGGCTGACATGGATTGATGTAATAATACACCATGAACTTATGGGGCACAAATAGATCTCAACACATTACCATTTGATCATTCGATGTTTTAAACTAGCTCGGTAAGCTAAGTTTACCTGATTCTTACCATCTGATGTAGTGAGGCATGGGAACGCCCCCGCGTGACGTAGCCGAACGCAGCCAGATGATGTGAATCAGGTTAAAGCTAAGTTGAGCATTTTACAGAACCAGATAGTCACACGTTATTATCAGACCAGAGACCACTACTGTAGGTGTAGAATGAAATTGCTGCCCCAATTTCTAACAAGACACATGCCATTAAAAACGAGACATTTGGGAGCTTTGGAAGTCTTTGAGTAGCCTACTAAATAGATGGGAATGACACCGAGTCTACCAAGCTAGTGGCTAGCTAACCTGTCGTCAACAACACAGACCTAGGTATCCAGGTTAGGGTTAGGTTAGGGTTAGTCTTAGAAAAAAAAACTAGGGTTAGAAACAAAAAACTAACATCAAAAAGATAACTAGCTCCGTTATATGGCGGTGGGATCGATAGTCTGGCTAGTGGGAGCGAGCTGACCGGGGAGCGTCCTGCGTTGGGAGCGACAATCCGGGAAAGTTATGGGTAGCTGGCTAGCTAACGCCGAACATGCCATGTTGACAACAATCATAAATATAACCATTTAACAAGCCCCAAATTGCTCGACATTTTGCTGATTGATCAAGGAGGGTTATGTGGTTGAAAACGAGGCATTTTTGAACTGTATAAGTGAAAACACGATTTATTAGGAAACTTGTTTGTGGCTGTGGTCATCACACGAATTCACTGCTACGACGGCTGGAAGCCGCTTCACCTACAAAGAGGCCCTCGCTAGTGGCTAGCTAACCTGTCGTCAATAGCAGAGCTAGGTATCCAGCCTTGTATTATATGCCTGCCCCAAATTCTAATAAGACCCATGTCATTAAAAACGAGACATTTGGGTGCTTTGAAAGTCTGCAAGTCGCTTACTAAATAGATGGGAATGACACCTGGTCTACCGACCTAGCGGCTAGCCATGTATTAGTTATGGGTATACAGCTAGCTAGCTAACACCGAACATGCCATGTTGACAACAATCATAAATATAACCATTTAACAAGCCCCAAATTGCTCGGCATTTCGCTGATTGATCAAGGAGGGCCATGTGGTTGAAAACGATGCATTTTTGAACTGTATAAGTGAAAACACGATTTATTAGGAAACTTGTTTGTGGCTGTGGTCATCACACGAATTCACTGCTACGACGGCTCGAAATTGCCGCTTCAACTACAAAGGGGCGTGTCGCGTGTACGAGACAGCTGTGACGTTACACAGAAGTGTGTGGGGATTGGTTGTTTGCCATCCAATTGCGTGACGTTGAGTGCTGAAGCAACCGTTTATCCCGCCCACACTGCTGCCCAGCTCTCCTAGACCCTGGTACAGCTTTTTGCTGTACGGGTCTGGCTGCGCTAGGCTACTATTTTCTATTTTCATGGGGTCCCCCAGTAGACCTCATCAAAATGTCAGACTATTTTACACAGCCTGTGTTTACTGGGCATAGAACATGTTTATCACGAAAGTGAATACACCCCTCACAGTTTTGCAGATTTTTGAGTATATCTTTTCATAGGAAAGCATTACAGAAAATTCACTTTGACACAATGATTAGTGACCTTTTAACAACATATTTAACCGCTTAAATTTCTTGTTCACTCAGAAAAAAACAAAATACAGCCATTAATGTTTGAACATGTACTCACAAAAGTGATTACACCCCAGATTAAAATCCGGTAGAGAAGGGGCTATGTTGGCTCAAATCGTCGAAATGAAACGAAATGAAAAGGGATGACAAGGGAGGTCATCAGTGTGCATTTCAACCTTTCTTTGCATTGCTTTCGTGATATACTGTAGAACATGTTTATTACACAGCCAATACAACATTGTTACATAGGCAGGTTTGATGCACCCTAGCCTAGGGTACATGTGTGCTTGTGTGTCTTACTGTTTACATGAGTGTACGTGTGTGTGCTTGTGTGTGTGTGTGTGTGTGTGTGTGTGTGTGTGTGTGTGTGTGTGTGTGTGTGTGTGTGTGTGTGTGTGTGTGTGTGTGTGTGTACTGCTCCAATCTACCTTCGTGAGGCCACTGCTATTGCACAGCAACAAGATGGGGACCTAGCTCCGTATGGGGCCCAAATCCTGGGATAGTTGTTGTTACTGGTAGAAGTAAAGTGTAAAAACACTTCCTCATTATTACGGCTATTATGGTTAATATGAAAAGAAGTCCATGGGAGGGCCCCACAAAGATATTAAGGTTGGGCCGTGTGTGTGTGTGTGTGTGTGTGTGTGTATGTGTGTGTGTGTGTGTGTGTGCGTGTGTGTGTGTGTGTGTGTGTGTGCGTGTGCGTGTGTGTGTGTATGTGTGCGTGTGTATGTGTACATGAGCAGGTGGTGTTGGCTTGGGACTGGAAATCCACTGCTGTGCTCACCCTAGCATGCTGCCGACTCAGCACACACACACACACACACACACACACACACACACACACACACACACACACACACACACACACACACACACACACACACACACACACACACACACACACACACACACACTGACGCACACACACACACACACACGCACACACACGCAAACGCACACATGCACATGGACAGGCATGCACGTACACACACACACACACACACACACACACACACACACACACACACACACACACACACACACACACACACACACACACACAAAATAACAAAAAATAGACAAGCAAGCATGCAACATGATTGTCATTAAAGGCAAACAAATGACTGTCTGTAAATCTGAGACAGTCACAGCAAAGACGATAGTAATAATATCAGGCTATCGTAAACAAAACAGCAAACATTCCAAAGGTAAACAAAACAACAGACATTCTAAAGGTAAACAAAACAACCAACATTCCTAACGTAAACAACAGTCACTTTTGCTGCCTGTTTGTGTGTGTTTTTGCGAAAGTCTCTGTATGTGTGTGCTTCTGTTTGACTGTGTGTGTGTGCATCTGTTTGACTGTGTGTGTGCATCTGTTTGACTGTGTGTGTGTGTGTTTGTGTGTGTATGTGTGCGTGTTTGTGTGTGCATCTGTGTGTGTTTGTCTCGGATTTCCTCCTAAGCTTGTGTGTGTGTGCGTGTGCGTGCCTGTGTGTGTGTGTGTGTGTGTGTGTGTGTGTGTGTGTGTGTGTGTGTGTGTGTGTGTGTGTGTGTGTGTGTGTGTGTGTGTGTGTGTGTGTGTGTGTGTGTGTGTGTTGGCTCTCTTCCTAAGCTCATGTTCTCATTTGTCATGTTGGAGGAGGAAAGGAACTATCCTGCTGGGAGCACATGGACACACACACACACACACACACACACACACACACACACACACACACACACACACACACACACACACACACACACACACACACACACACACACACACACACACATACACTGACAAACACACACACAGGCACGCAAACGCACACATGCACATGGACAGGCGTGCACGTACACACAAGTCAAGTTTATTGTCAATTTCTTTACATGCACTGGTCATACAAAGAATTTGAAATTGCGTTTCTTGCTCTCCCATGCAGACATAGACTAATCTAGGTAAGGACATAGACAGTATAGACATAGACAGTACTCATAAATGGACATAGACAGTATGGACGTAGACATTGCTCATACAGACATTTACACACACACACACACACTCAAGCACACACACACACACACACATACAGGTCTATAGGGTTAGGAGGACAATTTCTTCAAAATTCTGCAAACCTGACTGGGGACAGGGTTACAGGGACACCCATTTCCCATGGTGCTAGAGCTACAAAAAACATATCAAAAATTTTGTTTTTTTTTAACTAACATACATCCGACTTCAAACTTCATGTTTTTCTTAAATTACAAAAAAAACGTATTTCTGAGTTTTTGGTGGTTTGCGGAGACTTGTTATAATGGTGTTTACAAGGTCATTGTAGTATACAAGGACACTAGTTTTACAACACACAATCAATACTAGAACATGTTTTAAGAAGACTTGTGGCTTACAAGGACACTAGTTTCACAATACACAACGAAGACTAGAACACGTTTTAAGAAGACTTGTGGCTTACAAGGACACTAGTTTCACAATACACAACGAAGACTAGAACACGTTTTAAGAAGACATGTGGCTTACAAGGACACTAGTTTTACAACACACATTCAAGACTAGAACACGTTTTAAGAAGACAGGTGGCTTACAAGGACACTAGTTTTACAACACACATTCAAGACTAGAACACGTTTTAAGAAGACTTGTGGTTTACATGACCGCATAAGCATAGATTGCCTAAGGTGGTTCATTGTATTGCAAATAATTCCTATTACTTCACAGAAATATTAGCCAATATTACACATAAGAGGACAAAGGAGTCCTAGGTACCACTACATTGCTCCCCTGAGATAACCTATATTTTGACTGATAGATGACAGAGCTTTGCCTTCAGTTAGAAGTAATGACATTCAATTTCATTTAATAATTCAACTGAGCAGCCACTTCATGTTTA